>NC_042997.1:207137541-207147541 GCF_006345805.1 Octopus sinensis | reverse complement strand
TGCTACACCAGTCATTGGGTATGACTCCTTCATGTATCACCTGATTAACTATACAGGTGACTAGGCTATAGCGAACACTACCAGATATTTTGAGCATCTCTGCAGTGATACCTGATGGGCCTGGGGCTTTCCCTGTCTTCATGCTTCTAATTGCCTTAGCTACTAAGGAACTATCAACCCTGATAGCTGGTCCCTCTGTTGGGTCAACGTTCGGCAGACTCTCTTTATCCCATTCATTTTCTTTATTCAGCAACCTTTCATAGTGGCGTCTCCAAGCCTCTCTCTTTGCATCCTCGTTTAGTGCAAGTGAACCATCTTCCATGCGAACACACTTCTCTCCCACCACATCACAATTCTCTCTCACACACTGTCTTGCAACGCGAAACACCTCCAGTGTTTGGTCCTCACGGCTCAGAACATTGGCAAATTTTTTCTTATCTGCTTCCCCTCTGGCTAGATAGACCTGTCTCCTAGCTTCCCTTTTAGCAGTCTGATACAGTTCCCTGCTACCACCATTCTTCCAGTGCTTCCAAGTATGTCTCTTTTCTCTAATAGCCCTGTCTACGACACTGTTCCACCACCACGTTACCTTGGGACGAGAGGGGACTTTGCACCAGCCACAGATCTGGTCAGTGGCTCTCAGCAGGTTGTCCCTTAGAAACGTCCAGTTGTCCTCTACCCCATGTGATACACTATCCCCTTCTACTTCGTCAAAGGCTTCAAGTAACATGTCTCTAAATCTCTGTCCATTCACAGGATCCTTAAGCTTCCAGATCCTTCTTCTCCATGTTGGTCGTCTTCTGGTTGTCCTCCTACTCCTGATCCTAAAGTCACTAACTACCAGTCTATGTTGTGGGGTGCATTCTTCGCCTGGGAAGGTTTTGGCATTTATAAGTAGCCATCTCTCCCTTTGCCTGGCAAGGATGTAGTCAATTTGGCTGGTATGTTGGCCCGATCGGTAGGTGACTAGGTGGCTGGTAGGTTTCCTGAAGTTAGTGTTGCAAATCATAAGATTATTTGCATCGCAGAACTCCAGCAGCCTGGTTCCCTCCTCGTTGCGGGAACCAGAGCCATAGCCTCCATGTACGCCGTGGAAGCCCCCAGCATGTCGTCCAACGTGACCATTGAAGTCACCAGCCACAAAGAGAAGGTCTCTGTCGTTCGTCAACGAGGTAGTCTGCAGTAGAGTGTCATAGAATCGGTCTTTCTGTCCATCAGGTAGCCCCGACTGAGGAGCATAGGCTGATATAATGGTTGCTAAACAATGATGAAGTGCTAATCTAATCTTAAGTATTCTGTCGCATACTCTGATTACCTCAATTACTTTATCTACCCATTACTTTATATATATATATATATATATATATATACACACACACTCACACACTAGCAATGCATCCCAGCATTGCCCGGGTGTTATGACCCACAAGCACATTGTATAATTTGCTCCTTTCTGATATATAGCCAATGGAATAATGGAAATTATTGTTTGTTTAATAGTGAAGAGCGATGGTACAATTTGCATGAGTTTGCAAGAAAGTGCTTTCTGTTCTTAAGAAGGATCGCAAACTATGTATTGTTTCAACATATAAAAGGGGGTTGATATGATTTTGTCCAGAAATCGTGTGTTCAAAATTAAAATTTCCCCCATCTCACTGCAATTTCTTAATTTGTAAAGTTTTTCTTTTTTTCTTTTTTGTTATCTACCTAGAAAAATAGAGATTACAAATCTGGGAAATAAATATATATATATTTTATAGTTTAATTTTTCTCAAAGAAAACTCAATGTCCCTTCCCACACCTCACCCACCCATCACCTACCAGTTTTTAAAAAACTAAAATCTCCCAATCTTTCACTTTTGTTTGATGTTTCCCACATGTGCAGAATTTTAGTGAAACAGTAGACTTAAAAAATACCAGACCACCACCAGAAAACCCGACATGCTACGAACAACAGGTAAACGTCATTATTTGTGAAGAAACTTCCCTGCTTTCCAAAAAGCTAAAAGTGAATCATTGGGAGTGTGTAGCTTTTTGAAAGTGGTGAGGTGATGGATAAAATTCTTAAAGATTCGTACTCTTTGTTTTGTCTCCATGGATTACCAAGAATAAAGATTTGAAAAAAGTAAAAATTTAATTTGGTGTGGAGAGGGGGAAAATTAAAATACTGAGAAGGTGTTTTGTGGGTGAAATCATAATCTCTTGTATCGTAAATATGGGAATCAGAAGAAATTTAGGTAAAAAAATATGGTTGGGTAATGGAAATGTCACCTCGGACATGCTAGAAAGAAGGGGTACAGGACAGGATTTCTGGGAAAACATTCTTTTAAGTTTATATTGAAAATCAGGTTTTTAAATACACTCATCACAAACACAAATTACAGAATAGGAAAAGATCATTTCAGTTGGATTTGAGCTGTAAATTTGCGCATGCACACTGCAAAAAATAACATAATTCACACAGAAGTTTTATGTAGAGTGTGTGTATATGTGCATCTGTCACAGGAAGTTATTTTATGGCATTGTTTTGTTTGAAGAAGCAAAGTTGCCACTTGACATATTTGGGATCATATGGTTGTTCATTAATTTCTGTAAAATTGTTTTTTTACTTCTTTATGCTTTGAAGAACACAACAATTGAAAGAAAGAATGAAGTGAAAAAGCAACGTTTGCTTTGAAGTGAGAAGAGCAAGTAAAAGAGAGGTCTAAAAAGTACATGTATATGAAATGGACGTGTGTGAGAGAGAGAGAGAGAGAGAGAGAGAGAGAGAAAGAGAGTGAGTGAGTGAAGGTGTATGTTATGATGTATGAATTTTTTGCATGTATGTGTAAGTGGCACTTGCTCTCTCTGTCTCTATCTGTCTGTCTCTCTCTCCCTCTCAGTCACACAACATTATTTTTCATCTACATGCCCATCAGTGTAGGATATACGACCGTATGTGGAAGTTGGTGATGTAGGTAAGTCACACGGTCGCATCCCTAACGTAATAAGATAAGCCATAAATACAATTTATACAATGCAGTGCCAACAGAATATAGATGAATTGACGACAAGCCGTTCCACTGTTGGGGAGAAGATAAGATTTTATTTACAATGGTGTTAATGTTAGAAGGTTGTGAGTGCTAGCAAGTGTGTGTGTGTGTGTGCATGCAACACATGTTTGTGTCTGTGTGTTCGTGTGTGTGACAGATACAATAAGGGTGAAAGCGTGTGACATAGTAGGTACAGAGCATAGAGTTAATGATGGAAATTGGTTTACAGTTCATGAGGTACGCGATGTGTAAAAGTTCAATATCAGGATGTTGTGTCTCGGGCAGAGGCCGGTTGGCGAATTATTGTCGAGCCGCGGTCATGGTCTCAATCGCTGAGCTGGTTCTCTTAATAAAGAATTCTTCAGATGGACTGTTTCTACTTGGTGAAGGGATTCACTCTAACAGCGTGGTTCTGTGAAGTTGGTGTGTACATGTTTGAAGTGGAAGATGGTGATGGCGACTTGAAGTTGGTACAATGATGGTCACGATGGTGGCGGAGATAGAAGGCTTTCTGTTGCGGGTGTACATTAGCGTCGTCATGGCTGATCGTCTGTCGCTGTGACTGGAACATGTTGAGTCACTTGTTGTGCTTATTTTTCTCTTGATATAGATATTCTTTCAGATATATATACTGCAACTGTTTTTCCGTGGTGAGATTTTCACACTAACAGCATGAGTTGAATCTGTATTTATCTTGTTGTGAACAAGTTAAATCTTCGTAGATAGAGACGATGTTGGTGATGACGTTATGTCTGTCACCTGGTTTACAATAGCGTCTTCACATTATGTTTGGCTTGGCTGTCGTTTGCCTTTCGAACTGGAACATGGTTGAGTAAGCTCTGTGTAGTCTCCGACCAAGACCTTAAAAGGTCTTAAGCCGAAAGACAGTGAATCATCAAATAATCAGTCTATTTATGGAGTTAAGATGGCTCAAATGAAAGGTCCTATCCGAAAGCCGTGATTGGTCAGTTTACACACTGGCGCGAAATAAGTAGAGAGACAGACCGTGCTTAGATGCTAACCAATCAGATCAGTGGACACAATAAGGTTAAACTAGCCAAAGATGTTTGTAATCTCAAACGAGATCATTCTTAATATTTCTCTCAAACAGTGAAGATAGCAATGAAGAAAACAATATTGCTACAGATCTGTAGCAATTCCAAGCCTGTTTCTTTTCCCTAATGGCCTTGTCAACTACATTGTTCCACCACCACATTACCTTGGGTCAAGAGGGGACTTTGAACCATCCACAGATCTCGTCAGTAGCCCTCAACAGATTGTCCCGTAGAAACCTCCAGTTGTCTTCCACATTATGTGATGCTATATCCTCCTCTATTTTGTCAAATGCTTCGAGAAATATGTCTCTAAATCTCTGTTCATTCACAGGATCCTTAAGCTTCCAGACCATTCTTTTCCAAGCTGGTCATCTTCTGGCCATCCATTTAGCCTTGATCCTGAAGTTGCTAACTACTAATCTATGTTGTGGAGTGCATTCTTCACCTGGGAAGGTTTTGGTATTAATAAGTAGCCATCTTTCTCATTTCCTGGCAAGGATGTAGTCACTCTTGATCAATTACATCTGCCCAACCAGGAGGTGAATTGGTTACTGGTAGGTTTCCTGAGGTTAGTATTGCAAACCATAAGATCATTTGCATCACAGAACTCCAACAGCCTAGTTCCCACAGCACTACAGGAACCAGAACCATAGCCACCATGTATGCAATAGAAGCCCCCTGCATGTTGTCCAACATTGAAGTTGCCAGCCACAAAGAGGGGATCCCTGTCATAAATCAATGCAGTAGTCTGCAAGGATGTGTCGTAAAATTGGTCTTTCTGTTCATCAGGTAGCCCTGACTGAGGGGCAGAAGGTGAGATAATGGTTGCTAATCCATGTTGCAGCACTAATCTAATCCCAAGTATTCTATCACAGACTCTGACTACCTCGATTACCTTATCAACCCATTTCTCTGCAAGAAGTATACTCACACCCCTGACCCCGTCAGTGTTCCCTGCCCAGAAAATCTTGTACCTGTGTTCTTTGCCTGTGAAGAACATAGCAGAACTTCTTCTCCTCCTTAATTCTTGGATGCAGCACAAATCTACACGTCTCTGTTCGAGCATCTCAACAATCTCCCTAGACCTACCTTTCAGTGTGCCAACGTTGAGGGTGCCAACCCTGAGGATGTGAAAAGTGTGGGCCTGTGAGACCATGGGATGGGGTACAGTAGCATCATGTACCTGAAAAGAGAGCTTGCATTTGGTAGAACTCATAAACATACAATAGCCTTCAACCTCTGTACACCATCATTTTGTGTGCTACATAATCACTACATTGCATAGGAAATAATCATTAAGTAGAGATGGGGGAACATTAAGCCTTTGGAGGTGTTCATGGGAGAGACATCTGATAGAGGTGAGAGGATAAAGACTTCTGGTATAGGTGGTGGGGGTGGGAAGTGTTCACACACCACGAAAGAGCAAACATGCTGGCTGCCAGTGTGAAAGAATAGTAATAATAATAATGTGATAGAATTGGGCATTTGCATTCTTAACTAGAGCTATAACCAACAGTTTTGGGCAGCCAGGCTGAAACAAATTAGATAAATAAGTGGATAAATGACAATAATAAATAAGTGTGAAAGAGAGGGAGAAGGGAGAAAGAGGGAGAGTTGGATTGAGTGAAGGGATCTTAAGATTTTTCTTTCAGCATATGGCATGGAAGACGAAACTGTGTTTACATAGATAGATAATGAGACAGATAATTAAATGAAATAAGATAATTATAATTTGTGCAGTAAAAGAGGTTTTAGATGAGTGCTATGTTGGAAAACGAAATTGCTAATTTGAACATTTCCTGACTTCTACTCTGTGTAGCAAGATATTAATATGATATATATAGTATTTAAATTAATATATGCCTATTTATATTTTTCTTTATTTATACTTGTGATAAGGCAACTAAGGGTATGAAGACAGGGAAAGCTCCAAGGCCACTAAGAATTACTGCTGAGATACTTACCCTTTTGTTACTAACCCAGCTGAAACGAGCTCTGGCTCTGAGTACAAAAGTCTTGTTTTCATAAGTTTTGAATTAAACTCTTCCACCAAACCTTAGTCACAATTTATGTTCCTAACATAAGCTGAATGATAATTAAGTTATTCCTTATTATATATAAAATTAACTAGCAGAGATATCCGGCGTGGCCCGTGTTACATGCAATTGGAGAATTAGACTTTTCTGTTATATTTTCTGTAATGAACTGGAATATCTATGTTTCAAATTTCATCAAAATTGCAGATGAGGGTTATTTCCCTCTTTACTCACCCTAAAAAAATTGTAATCATAACACATGTATCCCATACTACTGATTTTTATGCGCATATTCCAAAATTCCAGTCTTATACAACCTGTTAAAAGGATTTTGCACCTGAAAAATGAAGGTCATGGAGCTCTAAAATGTGAGAGTCAAGGCCCCTGTTGTGGGTGGGCATCTTAATGTCAACCAGAGAAGTTGAATTGTTGAGAATCTTTTTAACTTGGGTCTTATATCTATTGTTTGAATTTCTTTGAAGTAGGAAATATATGTTCACTGGGTTTGTAAAAGAGAGCAAAGCTACAGGAAACCAAAAGACGAATGATCACAATAAGCAGTCAGCTACCGTACCCTAGTAATTACTACTCCCAATGTAGGATTCCTCACCATCCAGGTGACAGGCGCAGCAGTAAGATTCATTACGGATCTATAGCAATTGGAAGGGCATGACCCAACTGAAATAAACGTTAACAACTGTGTGACGTGAGGGCTAAGGCGAAATAAAAGTGTCACCTCTGGAGTTTGCAAATGACCACTATACTGATATGGAACTGGACAGAATAAATTTACAATCTATAAATGTCTTTGAATAACCAGTCACTCATCTGGGAAGGCCTTGAAATCAATGTTACCATCAGGGGACTATGTGTGACCAAGTGATAATAAAAAGACTGAAAGGAGGTCTGAAATCAAATAACTTTACTCAACACTTTGCAACTGAATCTGTGGAGGCAAAGATGCCTCTCATTTACTTGACAATTTATGCACCACATTGCAGAAATCACAATGTAAGTGTATGTCAAAGCAAACTGTTACACTGTTGTACCATTGAATTACAAATAATGCGCATCTTTTATACTTGGGTAACCCTACATCTTCGAAGACTACAACTGTATTCGTCTTTGCTTAGATAAAATGACAAAATGTGGGTGTTACGTCCCCATGTAGGAGTTTTTGTAACTTGTAAGAAGATGAAATTTTATAAATATTACTTCTTTGTGTCTAATATCTATGGTTAAAATTTCATCAACAGCAAAAATATATGAATTGTCATGGGGGATATGGCCCTTATGCATAGAATATATTTTCCAAATTTCGTAAAGATCCATTCAGTACTTTTGACATAGTTTTGGATTATAAAAGAAATGACTAAAATTTGGGAGTTAAGGATCCCATTAGGGTGTTATATATATATACATATATATATATAGATAGATAAATAGATAGATATAGATATATATATATACACACACACACATACAAAGATAAATTGATAGATACAACTGAGAGGGCAAACAAAAATATGAGACACAGCCTAGTGCTTTTTTTACGTTGATAAGCCTGGTACTTATTCTATTAGTTTGTTCTTGTGAAACCAGTAAGTTATGTGGATGTAAATAAATGAACAGCAGTTGTGAAGCAGTGACGAGGGAGAAACACAAAGCCACACATAGACTTACATATATACATACATATATATACGGTTGATTTGTTTCAGTTCCTGTTTACAAAATCCATATATATTGTTGTTGGCATCCTTTTTGTCTTGGGAGACAATGGAGTCGCGCATAAAATAATCTAGTCTGGCTTTTACATTTCATGTCCTGATACATTTCCTGCTGTGGCTGTGTAGTCCTATCCTGGACAAACACTCCCTCTGGCAGGTACCGCAAATGTAGCAAAGACTTTGCCTGGCTGGTTGTAATGTCATAGTTTCTTGTTGACATCTTTTCTTGTCTTTCCATTTCTCCTCTCCCTCTATGTCACTCCTTTGTGTTCCCTCTTTTACGGTACGTCGCCAATCTCCACGGTTGCTGGCAACTGCTTCCCAGTTGGTAATATTGATGTTGCAGGCATTCATGTCCCTTTTGCAAACATCCTTGTATCGTAAGAATGGTCTTCCCACAGACCTAGTGCCCCTAGCAAACTCTCCGTTGAGTATGTCCTTGGGGATTCTGCCACCTTCCATACGGCTAACATGTCCAAGCCATCTCATACATCTTGGTGTGTGGAGTGCAAACATGCTTGGTATTCTTGCTTGCTTGAGGAACTCTTTGTTGGGGACATGATTTTGCCATTTGATGTGGAGGATTTTCCGGAAGCAGCGCAAGTGAAAGATATTTAGGCGACGCTTTTGGCATGTGTATGGCGTCCAAGTCTCACTTCCATACAGTAGAGTGCTAAGTACACATGCCTGGTAAATCTTCATTTTTGTGGTCTTGGTCAGCTTAATGTTCTCCCATGCCCGTTTGGAGAGTTGGGCCATCACAGCAGCTGCCTTGCCAATGCGTATATTGAGCTCAGCATCAAGGGATAGGTTGTAGGTGACGGTAGAGCCAAGATAGGTAAACTTCTCCACCTACTGTAGTCTGTGGTCTCCAATATGTATGTTTGGGATGTCCGATGTAGCCTGACCCATGATGTTGGTCATCTTGGAGGCTGATAACTAAGCCAAATTCGTTACATGCTTGCTCAAAACAGTTGATGAGCCTTTGTAGGGCTTCTCCTGTGTGTGATACCAGAGCGGCATCATTAGCAAATAGCACCTCCTTGATCAGGACACTTCTGATTTTGGTCTTGCCACACAGACATGACAAATTGAACAGTTTCCCATCACTTCTACTGTGTAGAAACACTCCATCATCTGATGTCTCAAAGACATGTGACAGCAGCAGCGAGAAGAAGATGCCAAATAATGTAGGAGCAAGGACACAACCTTGCTTTATCCCATTTTTTATTTGGAAGGTGGCTGATGTTGAACCATTGTGCTGTATGGTGCCTTGTATATTATCATGGAAAGATTTGATGATCCTCAGCAGCTTTTGTGGACATCCGATTTTTTGGAGCAGGATGAAGAGGCCTTTTCTACTTAACAAGTCAAAGGCCTTTGCCAGATCAATGAAGGCCATATATAATGGCATTTTCAGCTTTCTGGACTACTCCTGAAGTTGGCGTATGGAGAATATCATGTCAATAGTTGATCTGCTTCTTCTAAAGCCACACTGCGATTCTGGATAAATTCGAGAAGCAAGCAGTTGCAGCCTGGACAGGATAATGCGAGCAAAGGTCTATCCAACAGTGCTTAGAAGAGATATTCCACGGTAATTGTTACAATCACCACGGTCACCTTTGTTTTTGTAAAGCGTAATGGTGTTAGCATCCCACATATCCTGAGGGACTGTACCCTCTTCCCAGCACTGAAACAGAAGCTCATGAATGTGCCGAAGCAGGATGGTGTTTTTGCCGGTTTTGATGATCTCTGAGGGAATGCCGTCTTTTCCCGGAACCTTGTTACTTGCTAAGGAGTCAATAGCCTTGGTGAGCTCTGCTATAGATGGCAGACTGTCAAGTTCACACATGACTGGCAAGATCTTGACGCCCTTGATTGCAGCCTCAGCTACCGTGGTCTCCTGTGAGTAGAGATCCTGGTAGTACTCCACCCATCTATACATTTGCTTGCTTTGGTCCTTGATGAGATCTCCAGCAGTTGATTTCAGAGGGGCTGACTTGGTTGTGGATGGACCGAGGGCCTTCTTCAAACCGGCATACATCCCAAGGTTGTCGCCACTGTCAGCAGCTGAGTGGATACTCTGACAGATTTCATGCCAATACCTATGTCTGGCAGTCAGTTGGGTTTTATTTCTTGCCTTTCTG
>NC_042997.1:207132541-207135041 GCF_006345805.1 Octopus sinensis | reverse complement strand
TAATCTTAATCTTATTTCGGCCAGAGTTCTTTCGTCACACTCCTGTGACCGCATCAGTGGTCCTTTGTTTTCTTCTCACTTATTTGTGTCTCTCCTTACTAACCGTCAGCCATTTTGTATTTCTATTGTATGTCTTCATTTGCGCATGCTTATATCTCTATGTGCGTTTATGTTTATTTAGTGTGTGTATGTGGGGGATGCCTGTAATATTTGTATCTTCTGTTTATATATGTTCATGTAATTTGTAATTTTATATGTTCATGTAATTTGTATTTTGTATTTTGTTTTTGTTGTTTTTGTTTATTCTTATTTTGTTCATGTGTTTACATCCACCCATTATTATCATTACATATGCTTGTATGTATGTATGTATGTATGTATAACAACAATACTAGTAATAATAATGATAAATTGAATCGAAGAAAAAAAAAATATATATACTGCCAGATCTGACTGGGTCTGATGAAGCCTCCCAGCTTCATAGACCCCAGTTGAACCGTCCAACCCATGCTAGCATGGAGAACGGACACTAAATGATGATGATGATGATGATGATATATATATATATATATTATATATATATATATATATATATATATATATACACATACACATATATATACATATACACATACGCATATATATACATATATATATAGTTATTTATTTATTTATGTGTATTTATTATGTTTTCAGGATCCTCTATCTTCATATGTTGTGGTGTGTGTTAGTGCTCCATTCTAGTTTTCTATTCAGGCTAGGTTTATTTTCTATTATATGTGTAGCTTCTGTAATTTATCTAATTGTTGCATCTGATCTATGTGTGGATCATATTTTAATTTCTATGTTATTCATTGATCCCCCGTGTTCTTGTTCGGCGTGTTGGTACAGAATCGATGAGCTTTTACCTTCCTTGAGTTGTCTCCAATGTTCATTTACCTGCTCTCCTATGCTTCTTGCCGTTTCTCCTACGTATGTCGTTGTCTTGTTACTGCATCGTCCCTCTATGCATCTTATACTATAGACTACATAAAGACAATGAAACGAACATCTATGGGGGAGTAACAACGGACCCAGACAAAATATCGATACTTCAACTACCACCAAAGTATGCAGTGTATAGTAAGGTGAATACCATCAAATGCCTGTCTGAGATTGAAAAGTCGTTCACAAAGATACGTTGGAATTTAAATAGATACAATGACAACAACACTTGCGACAACAACAACAACGCGAAAAACACTAACCGCAGCAACAACAACACAAACAATAATGACCGCAGCAATAACAACCGTAACAACAAAAGCAACATGAACCCTAACAGCAGCAACAACAACAACAATAGAAAAAATGAATGCATAGACACAAACAATAGATACAAAAACAAAAACATAAACAGAGAGAAAAAAATCGTATACAACAGCAACAACAATAACAATTATAGGGAGAACCGACACACAAACACACACACAGATAACCATAGTCACAAAGACACGAATAAAAGTTGTGTCATGGGGGTCACGATGGAAAATAATGTTGAATGCAACAGAATCCTTGGACAGGGAATCAGTAAACTTGAAACAGATAACAATACTCGTAGAACAAAAATAACAACCACAACAGAGGGAATGACAGGGACCAACAGACAGACATAAAACCCAACACTAATATGAACAACACATACACCAGAAACAGGAACAATGAAAATATTGTAGCAATATCGTTACACTCATTGCTATCTTCACTGTTTGAGAAAAGTATTAAGAATAATCTCGTTCGAGATTACAAACATCTTTGGCTAGTTTAACATCGTTGTAAACACTAATTCGATTGGCTGACACGTGGTCTCTACTACGTTCGCACCGCTGGTTGTCATGTGACGCGATTTGCCTCCGCTTATTTTCGCGCCAATCACAGCTTTCCATTTCTGAAGTTTGTTTTGAGCCACATAAACCTTATATAAGGAAATGTCCTCAGACATTTTTCATCTTTGGTTCAAGTCCTTCTCAGGGCGAACCTCTGACCACACAAAGTTCATCTTTGGTTCTAGTCCTACTCAGGACTAACCTCTGACCACAGAGCTCGTCTTGGTTCAAGTCCTTCTCAGGGCGAACCTCTGACCACAGAGTTCGTCTTTGGTTCAAGTCCTTCTCAGGGCGAACCTCTGACCACACAGAGCATACTCGACCAAGTTCCAGTTCGAAAGGCAGGCGACCACCATTAATACAAGATGTTACAGATACCTCTCATACTGTTAGTGTGAAAATATCACCACGAAAAGAACGGTTACAGGCTATCTATAACTAGAGAAAAATAACCAAGCAGAATATATAATGAAGACGCAGCAAAAACCAAGCGACAGACACAACTCATCGCCAAACATCGTCTCTATCTACTAAGGTTTAATTTGTACACAAGACAACTACAGATTCAACTTATGCGGTTAGGTGAAAATATCACCACGGGAAAAACGGCTACAGTTAATATATCTGGAAGTATA
>NC_042997.1:207120041-207122541 GCF_006345805.1 Octopus sinensis | reverse complement strand
GCCTAACGCAGCTCCTGCATCACTTTGATGACATTTTGAGAGCTTTGGGAGAGGGCTCCAACACCGATGTCATCTACCTTGATTTCAGTAAGGCCTTCGACAGGGTCGATCACAAGATCCTATTGAAAAAACTATCCAGCATTGGTGTCTCTGGAAAGTTACTGAAATGGATCAAGTGTTTCCTGACAGACAGATCTCAACATGTTGTAGTTGAAGGGGTAAAATCAAGCCCAGCCAAAGTCAGTAGTGGCGTTCCGCAAGGCACTGTGCTGGGCCCACTTCTTTTCATCATCTACATTAATGACATTAATGACATCATCAAGCACAGCAACATAAAAATCTTTGCAGATGATTCCAAGCTACAGAAGGTCATAAATGAGGCGAGTGACCGGACATGCCTTCAGTCAGATCTACTGGCTGTTATCCAATGGGCAGAAAAAAACAATATGCTGCTGAACGAGGATAAATTTGAGTTAATCCACTTTGGAAAAGAGGATGCCCTGAAACTCCCATACTCCCTTCCTTCAGGTGAAACTCTCGTGGCGTCCAACAACATCAGAGACTTGGGAGTAATTGTGGACAACAACATAAGCTGGGCCACTCATATAAACACCAAAGTTGACATGGCCCGCAGAATGTGTTCCTGGATTCTCAGAACTTTCCAGTCGAGAGATTTCCACACCATTATCCTTCTCTTCTCCACTTTTGCCCGACCCCACCTTGAATATGTTGTCCACTGTGGTCTCCCCACACAATACAAAGTATCATAAAAGTTGAAGCACCTCAAAGGGCAATCACAAAAAAGATAGATGGCATGACAGGCCTCGATTGGGGTCGACTAGAAAAGCTAAAACTTTATTCTCTCCAACGTCGTCGTGAGCGCTACATCATCTGCATGATGTGGAAAATATTCCATCAGCATTGCCCAAATGATGTTGGCATCACCTTTAAGGTACATCCAAGGCTTGGGCCCCATGCCATCTGCCCAAAACAAAAATCGCACTCTCATCTCATAACAACAATACGGCACAATTATTTAACCTCAATTGGCCCCGCTCTCTTTAACATTACACCAAAACACATTAAAACAGAAACTGACCCTATAGGGTTCAAGAAGTCTCTGGACAGATTCCTTCAAGAAATCCCGGATAAACCCCCTACACCTGGATATGTCTCTGTAAACAATAACTCTCTACTTGAGTGGGCCATAGTGCCCAAATTCTGACTTGAAAGACTTCACCAGGTGGTGCTATTAAGTTAGACATTGCCTGGGCCAATAATGGCCGAAACCTATCAAAGTATATTTATATATCATCATCATCATCATCATCATCATCGTTTAACGTCCGCTTTCCATGCTAGCATGGGTTGGACGGTTCAACTGGGGTCTGGGAAGCCCGAAGGCTGCACCAGGCAGTCAGATGTGGCAGTGTTTCTACAGCTGGATGCCCTTCCTAACGCCAACCACTCCGAGAGTGTAGTGGGTGATTTTATGTGCCACCGACACAGGTGCCAGACGAGGCTGGCAGACGGCCACGCTCGGATGGTGTTTTTTATGTGCCACCGACACAGGTGCCAGACGAGGCTGGCAGACGCCACGCTCGGATGGTGTTTTTTATGTGCCACCGACACAGGTGCCAGACGAGGCTGGCAGACGGCCACGCTCGGATGGTGTTTTTTATGTGCCACCGACACAGGTGCCAGACGAGGCTGGCAGACGGCCACGCTCGGATGGGGTTTTCTTATGTGTCACCGACACAGGTGCTAGACGAGGCTGGCGGACGGCCACGCTCGGATGGTGTTTGTTACGTGCCCTCAGCACGGAGGCCAGTCATTGCGGTACTGGCTACGGTCACGTTCGGATGGTTTTCTTATGTGCCACCGGCACTGGTACCACAAGGATACAAATTCCATTGATGTTATCTATTTTGATTTGGTTCGATTTGATTTGATACGATTCGATTCTATTCTCACTTGCCTCAACAGGTCTTCACAAGTGTCACAAGAAGGAAGGTATGCACAGGTGGACTGACTACGTCCCAGGTAGGGACACGGATTATGGCTTCACTAGTCTTGCCGGGTCTTCTCACGCACAGCATACTTCCATAGGTCTCGGTCTCTAGTCATTTCCATGGTGAGACCTAACGTCCGAAGGTCGTGCTTCACCACCTCGTCCCAGGTTTTCCTGGGTCTACCTCTTCCACGGGTTCCCTCAACTGCTAGGGATTGGCACTTTCTCACACACCTCTCTTCATCCATTCTCGCCACATGACCATACCAGCGCAATCGTCTCTCTTGCACACAACAACTGATGCTTCTTAGGTACAACATTTCTCTCAAGGTACTAACGCTCTGTCGAGTAAGTACACTGACATTACACATCCATCGGAGCATACTGGCTTCGTTCCTCACGAGCTTACGCATGTCCTCAGCAGTCACGGCCCATGTTTCACTGCCATGTAGCATAGCTGTTCGTACACATGCATCATACAGTCTGCCT
>NC_042997.1:207007541-207115041 GCF_006345805.1 Octopus sinensis | reverse complement strand
TTACCTTTGTAGCAGTTGACTAGTATGCTACTACACCAGTCATTGGGAATGACTCCTTCGTGTATCACCTGGTTGATTATACGGGTGACTAGGTTATAGCCGACACTGCCAGATATTTTGAGCATCTCTGCAGTAATTCCTGATGGGCCTGGGGCTTTCCCTGTCTTCATGCTTCTAATTGCCTTAGCTACCACGGAACTATCAACTCGGATAGCTGGTCCCTCTGTTGGGTCAACATTCGGCAGACTCTCTTTATCCTATTCATTTTCTTTATTCAGCAACCTTTCATATTGGCATCTCCAAACCTCTCTCTTTGCATCCTCATTTAGCGCAAGTGAACCATCATCCATGCGAACACACTTCTCTCCTACCACATCACGATTCTCTCTCACACACTGTCTTGCAACGCGAAATACCTCAAGTCTTTCATCCTCACGGCTCAGAACATTGGCAAATTTTTTCTTTTCCACTTCCCCTCTGGCTAAATAAACCTGTCTCCTAGCTTCCCTTTTGGCTGTCTGATACAATTCCCTGCTACCACCGTTCTTCCAGTCCTTCCAAGCCTGTCTCTTTTGTCTAATAGCCCTGTCAACCACAGTGTTCCACCACCATGTTACTCTGGGTCGAGATGGTACTTGCTCCATCCACAGATCTGGTCAGTGGCTGTCAGCAGATTGTCCCGTATGAATCTCCAGTTGTCTTCCACATTAAGTGAAGCTATATCCCCTTCTATTTCGTCAGAGGCTTCGAGTAGTATGTCTCTAAATCTCTGTCCATTGCAGGATCTTTAAGCTTCCAGACCCTTCTCCTCCAAGCTGGTCTTCCTCTGGGCAACCATTTAGCTCTGATCCTGAAGTCGCTAACTACTAATCTATGTGGGGAGTACATTCTTCGCCCGGGAAGGTTTTGGCATTTATAATCAGCCCTCTTTCCCTTTTTCTGGCAAGGATGTAGTCAATCTGGCTGGTGTGTCTGCCAGAAAGGTAGGTGACTAGGTGAGAGGTGGGTTTCCTGAAGTGGGTATTGCAGACCATAAGGTCATTTGCATCGCAGAACTCCAGCAGCCTGGTTCCCTCCTCATTTCGAGAGCCAAAACCGTAGCCTCCATGGACGCCATGGAAGCCCCCGACATGTCGTCCAACATGTCCATTGAAATCACCTGCCACGAAGAGAAGGTCACTGTCATTTGTCAATGAGGTAGTCCGCAAAAGGGTGTCATAGAATTGGTCTTTTTGTCCTTCCGGTAGCCCTGGTTGAGGGGCATATGCCGAGATGATGGTAGCTGTCCTATGGTGAAGAACTAATCTAATTTTAATTACTCTGTCACTTACTCTGACTACCTCGATTACCTTACCTACCCATTTCTCCGTAAGAAGTATACCCACGCCCCCGACTCCGTCAGTGTTCCCTGCCCAGAGAAAATCTGTACCTGTGTTCCTTGCCTGTGAGGAGCCTAGCAGAACCTCCTCTCCACCTTACTTCCTGGATACAGCATACATCCACACGTCTCCGTTCAAGCAGCTCTACAATCTCTCCAGACCTACCTTTCAATGTGCCAAATTTATATATATATATATATATATATATATATATATAATATATATATATATATATATATATATATATATATATATATATATAAATATATATATATGTATATATCTATATATATATATATATATATATATTATATATATATATATATATATATATATATATATATATGTATGTATATATATATCATCATCATCATCATCATTTAGCGTCCGTTCTCCATGCTAGCATGGTTGGACGGTTCAACTGGGGTCTGTGAAGCTGGAAGACTTCATCAGGCCCAGTCAGATCTGGCAGTGTTTCTACGGCTGGATGCCCTTCCTAACGCCAACCACTCCGTGAGTGTAGTGGGTGCTTTTTACGTGCCACCCGCACAGGTGCCAGACAGCTGGCAAACGGCCACGAACAGATAGTGCTTTTACATGCCAACGGCACGGGGCCAGGCGAGGCTGGCAACGGACACGAACGGATGGTGCTTTTACGTGCCACCAACACGGGGGCCAGACAGAGCTGGCAAACGGCCACGAAACGGATGGTGCTTTTACGTGTCACCAGCACGGGGGCCAGGCGAGGCTGACAACGGACACGAACGGATGGTGCTTTTATGTGCCACTAACACGGGGGCCAGACAGAGCTGGCAAACGGCCACGAAACGGATGGTGCTTTTACGTGTCACCGGCACGGGGGCCAGGCGAGGCTGGCAATGGACACGAACGGATGGTACTTTTACATGCCACCGACACGGGGGCCAGACAGGGCTGGCAAACGGCCACGAACGGATGGTGCTTTTATGTGTCACCGGCACGGGGGCCAGACAGAGCTGGCACAGCATACTTCCAAAGGTCTCGGTCACTGGTCATTTCCTTGGTGAGACCTAAAGTTCGAAAGTCGTGCTTCAACCACCTCGACCCAGGTTTTCCGGGTCTACCTCTTCCACAGGTCCCCTCAATGCCAGGGTGTGGCACTTTCGCACACACTATCTTCAGCCATTCTCATCACATGACCATACCAGCGCATACGTCTCTCTTGCACACAACAACTGTTGCTTCTTAGGTTCAACTTTTCTCTCAAGGTACTTACACTCTGTCGATTATGAACACTGATGTTACACATCCATCGGAGCATACAAGCTTCATTTCTTGCGAGCTTACGCAAATCCTCAGCAGTCACAGCCCAAGTTTCACTACCATGTAGCATGGCTGTACGTACACATGCATCATACAGTCTGTATTTTACTTTGAGCGAGAGGCCATTTGTCACCAGCAGGGGTAAGAGCTCTCTAAACTTTGCCCAGGCTATTCTTACTCTAGCAGTTATACTTTCAGCACACCCGCCCCCGCTACTGACTTGGTCACCTAGGTAACAGAAACTATCAACTACTTCTAGCTTTTCTCCCTGGAAAGTGACGGAAGTTGGTCTCAGAGCATTTTCAGTGTTAATTGTTCCTGAGCATCTGCCACATACAAAAACCATCTTCCTAGTTAGCCTTCCTTTGACATTGCTGCACTCTTTGTGTCCATAGCTTACACTTGGTGCATCTTATAGAGTTTCTACTACACCTTTTCTACAGATCGAGCAGGGCCATCTACCTGAAGGCGTTTCTGATTGGTCTACCTTCCCTTATTAGGACTTTGGTTTTGGCTAGGTTGATTCTAAGGCCCTTCAATTCTAAACCTTGCTTCCATACCTGAAACTTCTCCTCTAGTTCTGATAGAGACTCAGCATTACAGCAAGGTCATCAGCATAGAGGAGCTCCCAGGGGCATCTATCTTGAATTCCTCCGTTATTGCCTGGAGGACTATGATAAATAGGAGGGGACTGAGGACTGAACCTTTGTGGACCCCAACCTCTACCTTGAATTCTTCACTGTACTCGGTGCCAACCCTCACCTTACTAGCAGCGTCTCTGTACATGGCTTGTACAGCTTCACTAACAATCATCTATCCCTAGTTTCCTCATTGACCACCAGATGAGGGATCGGGGGACCCTGTCGAAGGCTTTCTCCATATCAACAAAAGCCAGGTATAGGGGCTTGTCTTTGGCTAGGTATTTCTCCTGCAGCTGTCTTACCTTGAAAATAGCATCAGTAGTACTTTTCCCTGGCACGAACCCAAACTGCATCTGATCTAGGCTAACTCTCTCTCTAATTAGTTAGGCTATAACCCTCTCCGTAACCTTCATTACCTGATCCAGCAGCTTGATACCCCTGTAGTTATTTGTATCTAGGGCGTCACCTTTACCTTTGTAGCAGCTGACTATTATGCTGCTACACCAGTCATTGGGAATGACTCCTTCGTGTATCACCTGGTTAACTATACGGGTGACTAGGCTATAGCCAACACTACCAGATATTTTGAGCATCTCTGCAGTAATTCCTGATGGGCCTGGGGCTTTCCCTGTTTTCATGCTTTTAATTGCCTTAACTACTAAGGAACTGTCAACTCGGATTGCTGGTCCCTCTGTTGGGTCAACATTCGGCAGACTCTCTTTATCCCATTCATTTTCCTCATTCAGAAACCTTTCATAGTGGCTTCTCCAAACCTCTCTCTTTGCATCCTCATTTAGCGCAAGTGAGCTGTCATCCGTGCAAAGACATTTTTCTCCTACCACGTCATGATTCTCTCTCACACACTGTCTTACTATACGAAATACCTCAAGTCTTTCATCCTCACGGCGCAGGACATTGGCAAATTTTTTCTTATCTGCTTCCCCTCTGGCTAAATAAACCTGCCTCCAAGCTTCCCTTCTTGCAGTCTGATGCACTTCCTTGCTACCACCGTTCTTCCAGGCCTTTCAAGCCTGTTTCTTTTGTCTAATAGCCCTGTCAACAGTATTGTTCCACCACCACGTTATTTTGGGTCTTGTGGGGACTTTGCACCAGCCACAGATCTGGTCAGTGGCTTTCAGCAGGTTGTCCCTTAGAAGCGCCCAGTTATCTTCTACCCCATGTGTAGCTATGCCCCCTTCTATTTCGTCGAAGGCTTCAAGTAACATGTCTCTAAATCTCTGTCCATTCGCAGGGTCTTTAAGCTTCCAGACCCTTCTTCTCCATGTTGTCGTCTTCTAGTCGTCCTCTTAGTCCTGATCCTAAAGTCACTGACTACCATTCTATGTTGTGGAGTACATTCTTCGCCTGGGAAGGTTTTGGCATTCATAAGCAGCCATCTTTCCCTTTTTGGGCAAGGATGTAGTCGATTTGGCTAGTATGCTGGCCCGAACGGTAGGTGACCAAGTGGCTTGTTGGTTTCCTGAAGTTAGTGTTGCAAACCATAAGACTATTCGCATCACAGAACTCCAGCAGCCTGGTTCCCTCCTCATTGCGAGAACCATAACCATAGCCTCCATGAACGCCATAGAAGCCCTCAGCATATCGTCCAACATGCCCATTGAAGTCACCAGCCACAAAGAGAAGGTCTCTGTTGTTCGTCAATGAGGTGGTCTGCAGTAGGGTGTCATAGAAACGGTCTTTCTGTCCATCGGGTAACCCTGGCTGAGGGGCATAGGCCCATATAATAGTTGCTAAACTATGATGGAGCACTAATCTAATCTTCAATATTCTGTCACATACTCTGACTACCTCGATAACCTTATCTACCCATTTTTCGGCAATAAGCATACCCAATCTCCCGACTCCTTCAGTATTCCTGGCCCAGAAAATTTTATACCTCTGTCCTTTACCCGTGAGGAACCTAGCAGAACCTCCTCTCCACGTCACCTCTTGAATACAGCATATATCTACACACCTCCGTTCAAGCAATTCAACGATCTCACCAGATCTGCCTTTCAGTGTGCCAACGTTGAGGGTGCCAACCCTGAGGAAGTGGGAGGCAATGGACCTAGTAGCATCATGAACCTGAAAAGAAAACTCGCATTTTGCAGTATTCATAGACAAACAATAAAGCTCAAGTTCAAACCGCGTACGTTAAACCAAGCATATCTTGCAATGAATGACCACTACCTTTATGGAAAGAGGAACAGATGGGCATATATAAACATATATATATATATATATATATATGTTTATATATATATATATATATATATATGTATAAAACTTAGATAAAACTTAGATATGTTTCGACCAAAGATTGGTCCAGGCCATGTCTAACTTAATAGCACCACCTGATAGGATTATTCGAATCCTGTTTAAGTCAAGTTTTGTTCAAGTAGTGAGTTCTTGTTGGGTGAGTTGTATCCAGTTTTGTTCAAGTAGTGAGTTCTTGTTGGGTGAGTTGTATCCAATTATGGGTGGCTTATCTGGTATTCTTTGAAGGAATCTATCCAGACTCTGTTTAAAGTTGATGGGATCCTTTTCCTCTTTGATCTCTCTCGGGACAATGTTAAATAGGGCAGGGCCTGTTGAGGAAAAGAAATTATGGTGCAGTGTACATGTATGTTGTGATCTTGAATTGGGCAGGGTACGTATAGCCCATGGTCCAAGTCTTGGATGAACCTTGAAGCTAATGTTTAGGTCGTTTGGGCATAGTTGGCGGTATATTTTCCACATCGTGCAAATGATGTACCGCTCACGGCGATGCTGGAGGGAGTAGAGTTTCAAGGCTTTAAGGCAATCCCAATAATCGAGAGCAGCCATGCCTTCAATTCGTTTAGTGAGAGCCCTCTGGGGTGACTCAATTTTGGAGATGTTTTGTCTTGTGTGAGGAGACCACAGTGGGCAGCAGTATTCAAGGTGTGGCCGTACAAAGGAGGAAAAAAGTGGTATGATGACACCTTGTTCTCTGGACCGAAAAGTTCTTAAGATCCAGGAACTCATCCTACGAGCTATATCGACCTTCTTGTTGATGTGTGCACTCTAACTGAGATCGTCATCAACAATTACACCCAGGTCTCTGATATTGTTAGAGGCTGTGAGCGGTTCCCCTGAAGGAAGAGTATGGCTGTTTTAGTGAGGAATTTCTTCCAAAATTCATCAGCTCAAATTTTCCCTCGTTCAGTTGCATTTGTTTCTGTCTGCCCATTGACTCACAGCATATAGATCAGACTGGAGTTGAGTTCGGTCTGCTTCTTCATTGACGATTTGCTGGAGCTTGGTGTCTCAGCAAATATTTTCACTTTGCAGTAATGTACGACACTGGAAAGTCGTTTATGTAGATTATAAGAGTAGCGGACCAAGACAGTCCCCTGGGGGACACCGCTGGTGACTTTTGCTGGGCTTGAGTGGACTCCATCAACTACAACATGTTGTGTTCTATATATATATATGTATATATATATATATATATATATATATATATATATATATATATATATATATATATATATATGATAGAAATATTAAAATTACTAAGTCTTATATAAAAGAGATTACGGCAGCGTTTACTGGAAATTAATTGTTATCGCCATATTAATATGGCATTCTTATAGATATAGGAATAATCGCTGCCGCTGGTCAGCTCCATGAGGCCACCGCCATCAAGATAGCTATTGATACACGATCTGTATCCATTATAACCTTCGAACAAGGGAGGTCAGCTGCTTCACACTGCCAGTCCGACAGCTACAGACACGTTTCGGGGTATTGCCCCTTGTCAATGTAGTGCAGTCAGACCCGCAGGAGTCACCACTGACGTCTCTGTTCGAAGGTTTCTATTTACATAGTTTCAGTGGAATACATCCACTTGTTTTCAATAATAGAAATATTAAAATTACTAAGTCTCTATAAAAGAGATTACGGCAGCGTTTACTGGAAATTATCTTGATGGCGGTGGCCTCATGGAGCTGACCAGTGGCAGCGATTATTCTTATATCTATAAGAATGCCATATTAATATGGTGATAACAATTAATTTCCAGTAAACGCTGCTGCAATCTCTATTATAGAGAATTCGTAATTTTAATATTTCTATTATATATATATATGTTTATATATATATATATTATATATATATATATATATATATATATATATATATATATATATATGTTTATTATATATATATATATATATATTATATATATATCATCATCATCATCATCATCATCATCATCATCGTTTAACGTCCGCTTTCCATGCTAGCATGGGTTGGACGGTTCAACTGGGGTCTGGCAAGCTCGAAGGCTGCACCAGGCCAGTCAGATCTGGCAGTGTTTCTACAGCTGGATGCCCTTCCTAACGCCAACCACTTCGAGAGTGTAGTGGGTGATTTTATGTGCCACCGACACAGGTGCCAGACGAGGCTGGCAGACGGCCACGCTCGGATGGTGTTTTCTTATGTATATATATATATATATATAAATCATCATCATCATCATCATCATTTAACGTCCGCTTTCCATGCTAGCATGGGTTGGACGGTTCAACTGGGGTCTGGGGAGCCCGAAGGCTGCACCATTGTTATATTTCGGAATGGTCATATTGCCAGTTTAGCCAATAAAAACACACGCACTATATATTTGGTGTTACTTTGCTTCAGTGTTATTTATTTTTTACATTAATCTTAATCTTATTTCGGCCAGAGTTCTTTCGTCACACTCCTGTGACCGCATCAGCGGTCCTTTGTTTTCTTCTCACTTATTTGTGTCTCTCCTTACTAACCGTCAGCCATTTTGTATTTCTATTGTATGTCTTCATTTGCGCATGCTTATATCTCTATGTGCGTTTATGTTTATTTAGTGTGTGTATGTGGGGGATGCCTGTAATATTTGTATCTTCTGTTTATATATGTTCATGTAATTTGTATTTTGTATTTTGTTTTTGTTTTTGTTGTTTTTGTTTATTCTTATTTTGTTCATGTGTTTACATCCACCCATTATTATCATTACATATGCTTGTATGTATGTATGTATAACAACAATACTAGTAATAATAATGATAAATTGAATCTGAAAATATATATATATATATATATATACATATATATGTATATACATATACACATACACATATATACTTATATATATAGTTGTTTATATAGGCGCAGGAGTGGCTGTGTGGTAAGTAGCTTGCTAACCAACCACATGGTTCCGGGTTCAGTCCCACTGCATGGCACCTTGGGCAAGTGTCTTCTACTATAGCCTCGGGCCGACCAAAGCCTTGTGAGTGGATTTGGTAGACGGAAACTGAAAGAAGCCTGTCGCATATATGTATATATATCTATCTTGTGTGTGTGTGTGTTTGTATGTCTGTGTTTGTCCCCCTAGCATTGCTTGACAACCGATGCTGGTATGTTTACGTCCCCGTCACTTAGCGGTGCGGCAAAAGAGACCGATAGAATAAGTACTGGGCTTACAAAGAATAAGTCTCGGGGTCAATTTATTCGACTAAAGGCGTTGCTCCAGCATGGCCACAGTCAAATGACTGAAACAAGAGTAAAAGAGTAAAAGAGTATATATATATATATATATATACATCCATATACATACAATAGAGAGATGTTTTTGTTTCACTTTTAACACGTAATACTGAAATAGTGGAGAATATATGATATTGCTGTGGGCTCGCCCTAGGCCAGAAGTTTTTTTGCCCATGACACTCCATGGATCCTAAGTAAGGCATTATCTAAAATTTGAATGAAATATATATGCGCAGGAGTGAGTGTGTGGTATGAAGCTTCCATGGAGCTGCCAGTGAGAGCTGGGCCCCAAGCGGGGAACAAGGTGGACGAGCCAGTCCTATGGAATGTGATTAGCCCCTCCCACAAGAGTTACTAATCCTTCCTGATATAAAGAAATTACACATATGTAAAACTATAAATACACAAATATAACAATATAATAGAATATGAAATAAGAATATAAAAATATCAAAAAGAAAAATGCTAAAACTATCAAAATATAAAAGGGGTGCATAAAAATATAAATATAAATGTATAAATATAGAAATACGAAAAAGAAGTTTTAAAAATACACAATACAGATATACTTTCATGCACGTGCACATACACACAATCCAGACATACATATATACACATTATTGAATGGCCGTTGTCTACACATGAGGTCCTTCGCCTTTTCGCAGGTTGAATTTCCCATCCTGCAGGGTATCCAACAAATACCCAGAAAGCTCAGTGTAGTGGCCAGTTTAGTCACTGACCATCTGACCTGCGATAGGTTGTACTGCGTTACATGTTACCAGTAGCAATTAAGTGTGACATGACATAATTTGAATATACATTTAAGATAAATAAAAAGAAAGTATTTACCTGATGATGCAGCTGAACTACCTGTTGTGTTTCCTTGGAAATATTCTTTAAATTTCTGTTAGAAGTAAACAAATAATTTATCATCACTCAATGAAAAACATAATTTCATAATTAATTTCTGTTAATTTCAATGCAATGCTTTTATTCATTGCTTCTATCGTGAATATTGCTTTAAATTTACATTTGTATTCATTGTATTATAAAACCCTGTCTTACGATGGACAGGCTTTCGAATATTCTGTAGTTTGGGGAGGAATTGTTACTTAAAGAATAAGAGGAAATGAAATCTGCCTGTTTAAGTTTAGGGAAAATATTATTCATGGAATTGAAATTGGTATTGAGAAGACTTCCAGACATGTTTTGTGGGTCACTGCCTCAACAGCTCCTTTATAGGATCCAGAAGCTAAAGACATCACCTGGAGGAGCCACATCTGGTTTTGGCCCTTACTCCTCCACCATTTACGACATAGCAGCTCCGATGTTGAGTGCGTTTTTTTTCTTTCTCATTTTTTTGTTTTTACCTTTTATTCTTTGGTTTCTTCGGTGAAGCATTAATGGCTGTCAGCTGATGAATGACCATCCAGCCAAGTTACCCTTTAAATACTCGCTGGTAGTCTCCAGTAGCCAACACAAGCTAACTGTCACATGACACTGTCTAAGTTTCAACTGACCAATGGAGGGGAAGGACGAGTAGTTTTGGCCCATGCCCTCCCTAGACCTACCTTCCAACAGTGTCATGTTAGTTTAAGTTCCAGGAGCCAGAGCTGAGTAGCTGTTTGGTGGTACAAGCCTTTAAACCAGGAGGAGGGGGTACAATGAATAAGACCACTACCTTGGCCCACCTGTCAATCAGCGATGCTGCTTAAATGTCAGCCAGTTTCACCTAGTGATGTTATTTTCCTGCCGGTATGTTATGATTTTCAAGCCATTTTTGGTCTTCTTGCTTCAGCCATATATAGAAACAGTCTTTGTCGACTGTCTTCTGTGGCCTTATACTTTCTTATCTCTGAGCTCAAAAATGCAAACCTTTTAAATAATGTTGTCATTTCCCTTTCAATGAAGCCCCTAGCCCCCACTGCCAGGTGGTAATACTCGACAGTCCATCCCTGTTCTCTGCATTCTTCGATTAGCTTTTCGTACCTCATCTCCTTTCGTTTCTCTGCATTGTCGATGTTCTCTTCCCATGACACTGTCAGTTCTAGCAAAATTCCTATTCTCCATTTTTTGTCGTTTTTAAGAGTGGAAATATCAACAGCCTTTCCAAATCTGCAGCCAGCTTGCAGTATCCCTTCCATCTTTCACCTGTCTCATATCTTTATTTGGAGGCCTGGCATTATGTCCTTTTCCCTCCTTCTGGAAGTATATCCTTCCACACTTTTCCACTTTTGGTTACTCTCCCCTATTGTATCCCTCAATCTTCTCCTTGAGTGCTGCGCTTATGACACCGAGGACTTGATTAGGACACCATATATATACCTTTCTAGTGCTAGTCTGCAGTTTGACAGAACATGTCTCACCATCGCTTTCTCTCCACATCTACACTCATCGGTTGTTCCACCAGACTAAAACAGCTGGTGAGAGTAAAACATCGAAGGTAGACTTGATCAGGAAGGATTTCCTTGCTTGTTTCCAAGCCCAAAGTTCCTTCTATGAGATTCTGCAACTGTCTACATATTCCTCCCATCTCTGGCACTCTCCTTGTTAACTACCTTGTACCAAATGTACATTTCACCTTTCTTCTCATCTTTCATCTCTTTTACACTGCTCATGCAAAATGACTTGAAATTGTGCAACCCTAGACTGGCTCTTGCTTCTTGCATCACTCCGACTATATCTGCATGCCTTAGCTTTCCAATCACCCTGTTCACTGCCTCTTCCGCCTTCCATTTCCTCCCTGTTCGTACCTTTGGAGGATTTTCCCGGATGCTCTGATCTTTTGAATACCTTAGCATCAATACTGTCCTTGCCTTTCCTGCCTTATATTCTTCGGCGATTGATGTTATTGGTAGTTGCAGCATGGGTTTTCCATATAGTGCAGTTGCATTCAGTGGTTTTGGCAGACCAAGCCATTTTCTGATAAACACACAGCATCTTTGTTCCATCCTTCCTACTCTACTCGTGGCTATTTCGTACATCTGCAATGGCCACATTATTCTTGGGTACAGCCCAAATTGCAGTATCCAAAATTTGAATTTCCCGGCAGCGTTGTTCTGTCAACTGCCTTTAATCCTTGTTCTACTAACTCGTGTGTTTCTTTCCCTTGCTTCTTATCATTTAATAAATCTCTATACCATCTGCCGAGACTCTTTACTGGTGGTTCTTTCACCTTTGGTATGTCTTCACCTCCTATCCTGAATTTCACTTCTTCTTACCTTCCTTTCATGAAAGCCACGCTTCGAGATTTTTTGGCTTTGAATTTCATCCTTGCCCATCCTATCAGTTCGTCCAACTGCTCTAACGTTCCCTCTGCTGCTTCTCTACTTTCCGATAATATAGTTACGTCGTCCATAAAAGCCCTTAATGGTGTCTTTGCAACAAATTTCTCACAGTTTGTGGATGTTAGTAACATCTCCATGACTAGCATAAGTAAAATGGATGATATCAAGCATCCAACTGCAATTCCTACTTCACGCTATTGTAGTAACAGATGAGCATTTGTTGAACATCTTTTAGAATCCAAAAGAAGTCCATAGCTGCTTGAATTAGTACACATGGGACAGATCCATATGCATTGGCAAGATCTAGCCATACAATGTACAGGTTTTTCTTCAGTTGCTTTGCACAGGTGATAGCTTCCCAGATGGCAGATCTGGGAAGCTATCAAGATTCCGGGAATCCCTGCCTTTTTGATTGCTTTATTAATATATCCGTTATGCTTTATGAATCTTATGATTCACCTGGCAATGATTCCAAACACAATCATCCCATTGGTGTTTAGTAGCGAAATGTGTCTGAATTGCCCTAGTGTTTTTGCCTCTTTCTCTTTAGGTAAATAGATACCTTCAGCTATACACCATCGCTCTGCTACACCTTTCTTGATCCACATTTCCCTTATCAAAGTAACTAGTTGTAAATGCAATTTTGGGTAATCTTATAAACCTTGTAGCTAACTTTGTTGTTCCCTGGTGAACATTTTGCCCATGCTTTTCTAATGAACACCAATTTCTTTCTGTATGATGTCACCCAAATTCAATGGTACTCTTTTCCACGTTATGTCCAAACACCAGCTTAAATCTTCATTATTTTCAAAATACACTACAACAAAGGCAGATGCAGCAAATCTAAGATGAATGAATAATGGTAGATAAACGGCAAAGATAACTGGTATGGCATACCTGATGGGAAATGCTTGCTGAACCCTTCCTCCCAGATGCTGAATGTCATTTTCCTTCTCCCTTACCTCCAATTTAACTTCCTTACTGTTGATTCTGTCAATGTAGACACATTGAAAGCTAGGTCTGAAATGGAGGTGCGTTGATGTGTGCTGCCTTCAAGAAGTAAGGTGGGGAGGAGCTTCGTCCATGTACCTCACAGGCAAAATACATATCTATAAAATCTTCTGGGAAAGCAACAGCGATGGGGTAGGTGGAGTAGTCATACTTCTAGCTGGGAATATGGGTGGATAATGTAGCTGAGGTAGTCAGCTGGTGTGTTTGGGTACTTGAGCTCAGAGTAATTTTTGCAGAGTTGTACGGCAACAATTATTTCTGCCTCTGCTATTCAAATTGGTCTGCCAAATGAACAGAAGGATTGCTTTTATGATATTCTTTGGCAGATCGTCTCAACAACTTTGAATGATTTGATATTTAGAGATGTCCTAATTGAAACTTTTAACATGAACCAGGAAGAGATAGAGACATGTAACATAGAGGACAGCTAAAAGTTCTTACGAGACAACTAGAAATGAAGGATCCGAACGCTTAACAATTGTAAGGAGATTCAGGAGGGTTGGGCAGGGGGTAAGAGGGAGAAGGAGAATGACATTCAGCATCTGGGAGGAAGGGTTCAGCAAACGTTTCCCATCAGGCATGCCATATCAGTTGTCTATGCATTTTCCCTGAAGCATTTATTGAGAAGGAGGAGGAGTTACAGACGTGTAACACAGAAGATACAGGGAAGTTCCCATGGGACAATTTACTGAGATCCGCAGAGCAAGTTTTGTGGGTGGTGTCAAATCTGAATCAGACCTATGGTAGCATGGTGTTGGAACAGTGTAGTAGACAGGGCCATTAGAGTGAAGAAAGAGGCCTGGAAGTGTGATGGTAGTAGAGAAACATATGAGCAGGGAAACTAGGAGACAGGTATACTCAGCAGGAAGTAGAGAGTTTGTCAGTTCTTTCTATTGCGTGAGGACTTGAGGCTTGTGGTGTTTTACCTGTGAGGAAAAACCGTGATGTTGTAGGAGAGAACTATATTTGCATGGATATTGACTCACTTTGCAGTTGGATGTGCTACTATGCATAACGTGGACTGGCCTACCAAGGGGACTGGCTTTCTGAATAGCTCAGGGATTGTTTCTTCCAGTTGAACAGACCCCCTATTCTTGTTCTCTGCTGCTCCCTGTAAAATTTCATCCTATTTCTCTTGTTATCTGAGATGAACACTTCTAACAATACCAGCTGGACTTGAATGTAGGAAAAATTTTCAGATAAGTAATTTCGTTTTCCTTTCATAAGATTTAATTCTCACGTCAATGCATGTTGCTCTAATCATGTCTAAAACCTTGTTATTTTCCATATTATGTGTTAAATAATCCTTGTGATAAATTGCTGTGTTTTTGCCTTCCCATTTTATTTGCATAATAAATTTTGCCAGGGTATCTCTGCTGCTTGGTTGTTTGTAGTTCAGACACCCAATTCGGCCCCACCATCCATACTGAATGTCTTTCTCCAGGAACCTTCACTGTACGGGAAACTTTTTCTGGAATGCTCTCTTTCACCTCTCCCACTTCTATCTAGTGGTCTCTACCATTGCCTCATCTCCTAATAACTTGGGCAAGTGTGAAGCACATATTGATGGTGAATTAAATAGACATTGAAAGATTTTGGAACGTTTACACTATGTCCAGGAAACGTCAATACAAACTTACTTTCTAGATGCAGAATGTTGCCCCTTATCCCTGTGTTCCCTTGGCCACCCAATCTTCTTCTACCTTAGAATTGGCAGATTCAACGGGGATTCTGTCTGGCAGGTTCCTCACATGCAAAGAGCATAGGTATAAAATCTTCTGGGCAAGCAACAATGATGGGTTTGGTGATATGAGCATACCTCTTGCTGAGAAATGGTCTGATAAGGCAATCAAGTAATCAAAGTGTGTCATAGAATACTTGAGCTTAGACTAGTTTTACAAAGTTGAACAGCAACTATTATTTTGGCCTAGATCCCCCAGCCAGGAATACGTGATGAAAAGAAAGACTGATTTCACAACACCTTTTTTGCAGACTGCTTTGTCCACAAATGACAGTGACCTTCTCTTTGTGAATAATGACTCCAATAGGCATTTTGGGCCATACGTTGGTGCCTTCCGTGGTGTGCACAGTAGAAAAAGGGTTAGTTCCCAGAATGAGAAGAGAACCAGGCTGTTGGAGTTCTGTGAGCACGCTAGACAGATTCTTTACATTCTCACAAGAAAATGAGAAAGATAGTTGCTTATAAATGCTAAAACTTTCCCAGGTGAAGAGTGCACTCCTCAGCATAGGCTAATCATTAGCAACTTCAGACACAGAGCTAGAAGGCAGCCAAGAAGACAACCAGAAGACAACAAAGGCCTGCAAGCTTAAGAATCCTCCGAATGGTCAGAGATTTCGGTACATGTTACGAGAAGCATTTGACAAAAATTGGAATATAAAGTGATACAGAGCATAAAGGATAACTGGAGGTTATTCTCCACACTGAGGGCCACTGACCAAGTTTGTGATTAGTGCAAAGTCCCTTCTTGACCTAAGGTGACATGGTGGTGGAACAGTGTAGTTGATAGGGCCATTTGAAGTGGGGTGTTAGTAGGAAACTATATTAGATAGCTAGAAGGGAGGTTAGAAGAGAGGTATATAGCACCAGGGAAGAAGTAGTAAGGAAGAATTTTGCCAATGTTCTCTTGTGTGAGTAGCAGTGACGTAAAGTGTTTCAGATTGCAAGTCAATGTGTAAGAGAAAATCATGAAGTTGTAGCAGTGAGTGACTCTGCAAGGAAAGAGGCTTGGAAATGCCACCATGAAAAATCTGTTAGATGTAGAAAATGCATGGAAAAGAGTGTGTCTAATGTTGATCTAAGAGAGGGGCCAATTATTGATGAATGAACAGCAACTTGGTAGATAAAGCAATTAAGGATATGAAGACAGAGAAATCTCCTGGCTCATCGTGAATGACTACTGAGATGCTTAAAATATCTGTTGAAGTAGGAGATGTCCCAATCACCTGTATAGATACCCAGGTTGTCATACCCAACGACTCGTGTAGCAGTATCATATTCAAGTGCTACAAACAGAAATAATTACAAATGTATCAAATTGCTAGCCCCGGTAAGGAAAGTTTCATAAAGGGTTTTAGTTCAAATAATTGGGACGAGGGCCTAGATGAGATGCAGTTTGGTTTTCTGCTCAGAAGAAGCACCCAGTGATGCTATATTCATAGTAAGGCAAGTGCAGGAGAAGTACTCAGCTAAACATAAACTTCTGCACTTGGCTTTTGTCGAAATGGAGAAAGCCTTTGACAAGGACCCCTGCTCCCTCATCTAGTGGTCAATGTGGAAGCTAGGGCTAAATGAACAGAGGGAGCTGAACATAGAAAGTAGTCTTTGTGTGTGGGAAATGTGCAGGTTCAATAATCACTAGAAATGCACAGAGATTAGGCTTCCTCAAATGTTCAGGAGGATCCTCAGAAATAGAAGATAACTTCTGTTACTTAGGCAAGAGAGTGAGCCATGGCAGAGGAAGTTCTGAATGCATAGTTACTAAGTCTCACTCAATTACATTGATGTTCTTGCAAGAGTCACAGAACAAGAAACGGAGAGAAAGGGGGAAGGTGGAGCAGAAATAATTGGTGTGGCATTGTGAAGTGGATCTTGGGTGCGGCAGCTTGGAAGAGGAGGAGGAAGAAAAGAAGAGAAGAAGAAAGACATACAAGCATCTTTGACCTTCAGGCTGATGAATCACATCTGACTCAGGGTCAAACAATAACAACAACAACAACAAGCAAAATATTATTAACTTCAAATGTTACAATGGAATATTTCAGAAGCAAGAATTTGGTGATGGGAAATGGTATAATGAAAGGATAAAGCACAACAAAATATAATGAACAGCATTAAAGGTAGCATGAAGAAAGGTACCCAGGACATGCTGTGAAGCGGTTGGCATTAGGAATGGCATCCAGCCATAGAAACCATGCCAAAGCAGACACTGGGGTTCAATAAACCCTTGTGGCTCATTGGAGCCAGTCAAAATGTTGCACCCATTCCAAAATGGAACAAGGGCTGTAAATGAGGATCATTTCTATTTCCTTTGTTTCTTGTAGAATATTGTTTTTTGGTAAATTCCAAGAATATCAACATAAAACAACAAATAACAAATACATCAACCAACCTTCAGAATTTCTGTGTCTTGAGAATAAACCACAAAGTTTACAACTTTGATCTGGCTTGAATTTAGATCTGAGTAGTTTTTCACTGCTTCATACATTGTTCTGGGTAGGTTTTCAATGGGGTACTTCAGTACCCCAGCTCCTAATATGGGAAATGCAAGACTTTTTGCTCCCATTCTCTCTGCGGTTTCCAGACAAGTGGTTATTATTTGAGTCAAGTTTGCCAGAATCTAAAAAAAATAATCGTTTAGTAATTGATAATGAACATTTTATGGAACTATTTCCAAATTCTTCTTACAGGGAGAAACCATTAAGTTGTAATAAATATATTCTTTGATTAAGAAATTTCCCACATATTTGGTTGCTGCAAACAGAAATGGTTTATGATTTACAGATTAGAATAACATTTAAACAACATCAAGTGATTACTAGATTAATAGACGATGTGATCATTGGATTAACATAGATCATGTGATAGAAGGATCAACATAGATCATGAGATAGAAGGAAGCCTGTCTAAATGAACATATGGATGCCGTGAATGGAAAGAGAAATGTTGTAAGATTAGGTGGATACACAGTGTAATTGAAGTAGGCTCTTGTAATTAATGGAAACAACAACAGGGAATAAGAGAGATTAATGATTCTTTACAAGAGGGAAATCTGAGTGAGAACGTATTGTAAAATGCAGCAAAACAGCCCACAAGGCAGGACAACACAGAGAACCGCCTGGGATGCAGTGTTTGGGATACAACAGCCTTTACACTGCGCACAAGAGACTGTATTTTAATGTAATAATTTGTTCAAGGAATATCTACAATACAATGTATATCAATCAATTTCGAACTGGATGTTAGCAAGCATTAGGAACAATTAGAATTGTTGGTGAGGACAAAACTGTCTCATGGAATATGCTCCTAGCATTGGCTATTTGATTCGTAATCAGTTGCCTATCGTCCATCACCATGTGGAGGAAAAGGTCAAAGTTTTCCTCAATGGTGGCAGTTGCCTGTCTTTCCAGTGGCCATTACCAGAATTCATGCTCTGGAAACTGTACAGAATACCACAACACCAGACTGTCACACTGTAGCCCATACTGTACATCAGTGGACACCAAAGTACATGCTTCTGTCTTGAAGCAGACGGAGGTGTTGTATGACTGGAAAAACACATCTGTGGATTGTGCAGATGTTTATGGACAATTCCATTCATGCCACAGGGATGCTGGATTAATGATAACTTAGGGTTGTACAACAACTCTTTCAATAAATCAATATCATATGATTGATACTTACTGAATGAGAGGAATTCATTTCCCAGGGAGGTAATACCAGATGAAATACATTCTTACATTTGAGTTTATAACCTTTAGTGACGGCTATTTTAGATGTAGAAATACCTCGAGGATATTTCTGGCTACATTCGTTTTGTATCTCAGGACCAGCAGCATTGAGAATAATTTTTGAGATAGACCCTTTGTCAAGCTGGAGTTCTTCATTGGAGCTGTTAACGATGACATCAACCTACAAAAGTAATTAATGGTAAACAACTAAGGAACATTCCATGGAGAGAAGAGAGATACATTGTTGCAGTTGATATTGTTGTTAAGAAAGGCTCTACAGAATGGCTGTAGTAAGTTTGAGGTTGTTAAAGTTAGCAAAAGATATACTCAAGATATCAGATGTGAAGGAAATAAAATGTTTGAATTTGATTGAGAAAATGTTTTAATTAACTGTAATGATTCCTTATTTGGAAATGAAATAACAATTAAATATAAATAAGTTACATGAATCTATTTACTCACAGATACATTAGAAATTGAATCAGTCATTAGTTGTATTCGATGCCAGGATTCTTTGTCAATGCCACATTAGTTCTGGGTGTCACAGAAGCTGCTTTCTGTTGTGGATGAAGAGGGAATGGGTTTGATGATGAGGTTCCTGAAAAAAACAAGTATCTATGCGTGTATGTTTATATATGTATATCATCATCATAATCATCATCGTTTAGCATCAGCGTTCCATATTTGCATAGGTTGGTTTGACAGAACGTGCAAGGCAGGGGCCTGCATCAGGCTTCTGAGACTGTTTTAGTAGGATTTTTACTACTGGAAGCCCATCCTAATGCCAACCACTTTGCAGAGTGGATTGAATGTTTTTTACGTGGCATATATATATATATATTATATATATATATATATACACTAGCAGAGATACCCGGCGTTGCCCGTGTTACATGCAATTGAAGAATTAGACTGTTCTGTTATATTTTCTGCAATGAACTGGAATATCTATGTTTCAAATTTCATCAAAATTGCAGATGAGGGTTATTTCCCTCTTTACACACCCTAAAAAAATTGTAATCATAACACATGTATCCCATACTACTGATTTTTATGCGCATATTCCAAAATTCCAGTCTTATACAACCTGTAAAAGGATTTTGCTCCTGAAAAATGAAGGTCATGGAGCTCTAAAATGTGAGAGTTAAGGCCCCTGTTGGGGGGTGGGGTGTCTTAGTGTCAACCAGAGAAGTTGAATTGTTGAGAATCTTTTTAACTTGGGTGTTATATCTATTGTTTGAATTTCTTTGAAATGGGAAATATATCTTCACTGGGTTTGCAAAAGAGAGCAAAGCTACAGGAAACCAAAAGACAAATGATCACAATAAGCAGTCAGCTACCCTACCCTAGTCAAAACCACTCCCAATGTAGAATTCCTCACCATACAGGTGAGAGGGACAGCCGTAAGATGTATTATAGATCTATAGTAATTGGGAGATGCATGACCCAACTGAAATCAACATTAACAACTGTGTGACGTGAGGGCTAAGGAGAAATGAAAGTGTCACCTCTGGATTTTGCAAATGACCGCTATACTGATACGTAACTGGAGAGAATAAATTTACAATCTATAAATGTCTTTGAATAACCAGTCACTCACTTGGGAAGGCCTTGAAATCAATGTTACCATCAGGGGACTATGTGTGACCAAGTGATAATAAAAAGACTGAAAGGCGGTCTGCAATCAAATAACTTTACTCAACACTTTGCAACTGAATCAGTGGAGGCAAAGATGCCTCTCATTTACTTGACAATTTATGCAGCACATTGCAGAAATCACAATTTAAGTGTATGTCAAAGCAAACTGTTACAATGTTGTACCATTGAATTACAAATAATGCTCATCTTTTACACTCGGGTGACCCTACAGTTTCCAAGAGAACAACTATTCGTATTTGCTTAGATAAAATGACAAAATTGTGGGTGTTAAGTCCCTAGGAAGGGGGTCTTCCTAACTTCTAAGAAGATGAAATTTTATAAATATGCTGGTGGCATGTTACATGTTGGTGGCACATATGCTGGTGGCACGTGAAAAAAACCATTCAAGCGAGGTCATTGCCAGTGCCGCTTGACTGGCTCTTGTGCAGGTGGCATGTAAAAAAACACTATTTGAGCATGGCCATTGCTAGTACCGCCTGACTGGTACTAAAAGCACCCACTACACTCTCAGAGTGGTTGGCATTAAGAAGGACATCCAGCTGTAGAAACTCTGCCAGATCAAGATTGGAGCCTGGTGCAGCCATCTGGCTCACCAGTCCTCACTCAAATCATCCAACACATGCTAGCATGGAAAGCGGACATTAAACGATGATGATGATTACTTCTTTTGTGTGTAATATCTATGGTTAAAATTTCATCAGCAGCAAAAATATATGAATTATCACGGGGATTGTGGCCCTTATGCATAGAATATAATATCTAAATTTCATGAAGATCCATTCAGTACTTTTAACATAGTTTTGGATCATAAAAGAAATTACTAAAATTTGGGATTTAAGGCCCCCATTAGGGTGTCTTAGAAACCTCATGAGAAGTGGAGACTTTGAGAATACTTCTTGATGAGTATCAATTACCCATGGTTGAAATTTCATCAACATCGAAAATTTATGAATCTTCATGGGGGTTCTGCCCCCTTTAAGCCATATGAAATTCAAACCAAACATATTGCATTATACCTGCCCTTATGCATTGAATCTAAGTTTCAAATATCATAAGGATCCTTTCAGTAATTTTGGTCCAGGAAATTGTATGAAACACACAGCATTACTCTTCTCCCTAGGCTTGGATTTTGTGTTCCAAATTTCATTAGGATCGGTGCTGCAGTTTTCAAATGTATAAGTAATACACGAACACATAAAGTCATTGACTTTGATATAATAGATATGAATGTGCACATACACATGCATGTATATATATATATATGTGTGTGTGTGTGTATTATATATATATATATTATATATATATATATATATATGAAAATCTCAGATATATTAATGCTTGTAATAATCATCAACCTTCTGTTAAAAAATAGTTGATAAATGTAAGTAAAAGAATATCATTACTTTCTTATGATTTAGAGATTTTAAATAAAAATGCACCTTATTATAATAAAGCCCTGCATGAAGCAGTATATAATAATAATATTAAATTCTTTAATATTTGTAAACATGATTATAATTTGAAGGAGTCTAATATAAATGATTTTTATAATGATAAACCTAATTATCTGAATTATGATAAGTTTTATTTAGGTAACTATGATCTTAATAATAATAATAGGTATTTTGATGATGTAAATAATACATTTAATATTGGAATAAAGAATAAAAATAAAATGAAAAATAAAAATAAGATAAAATTGAATTCAATTAATGAAGATAATAAATTTAATATTACAAAAATATAATAATAATAATAATAATAATAATAATAATAATAATAATATGAAAGATAAAAATAAAATATGTATTTCTTTACTACCCACAAGGGGCTAAACACAGAGGGGACAAACAAGAACAGACAAACGGATTAAGTCGATTATATCGACACCAGTGTGTAACTGGTACTTAATTTATCGACCCTGAAAGGATGAAAGGCAAAGTCAACTTCAGCGGAATTTGAATTCAGTACTTAACGGCAGACGAAATATGGCTACGCATTTCGCCTGGCATGCTAACATTTCTGCCAGCTCACCACCTTTAAAAATAAAATATGGTTAATCATTTCTTTTGGGGCTCAGGTTAAAACAAATCTTATTAAAGAGATTTTAAATATCACTGAAATATTCATTAGGTATAATAAAAAATATTAAAACATTTTTTCTAATAATAATTTTGGATTTGGGTATTCAACTACTAGTAAAATTAGTAATATTATTTCTTCATTACTACATTTAAATTAAATAAATTCTACAAAAATAGATTAAATATTGATTCCAATAATAATAATGAAGACCAAGATATAATTTATTGTACATGTAGGGATAAGACTACTTGTAAATTTAATAATAATTGTAGTCTATAAGTCTATAGTAACTATATAAATAGATGATAAGAATTTGAATTATCATATTTTAAACACTATTTATATAGCTTCTACTTCGAATAAAATTAAATCAAGAGTAGCACAACATGTGTATTCTTTTAGGAATAAAAATCTAATAAATTCAACAGATCTCAGTAAATATATTTGGGACCTTAAATCTAGATCTATTAAATATAAATTAACTTGGGAGATTATTTGTAGGGCTAAATCATATTCTATAGGGAGTAATTATTGTTCAATTTGTAATAATGAATTCAAAGAAATATTATCTAATAACAATTATGTGTTGGTAAACTCATTAAAGGAACGTAAAATTAAATGTAAACATAAATCAAATTACCTATATATTAGGTTTAGCTAATAAATAAATGATTATATAAATTTATTAAGATATATTAATTATAGTAATATTAATTAATTTAAATATAACATATATTTTACTTATTTATTATTTGGAGTTTAAATTTATAGTAAATAGTCATTTAAAATTTAATGCTAACATAAATTTATTTACCTATATGATATGTTTAACTTATTTTTCCGTATGTATAAAACATTATTTCTTTTTATGTTATTTATTTCTTGTAGATATAATTTAGGAGTATAATTTACTATATTATTATATGTTATATTAATATATTTGAATAATTTTAAACTTAAATATTTTTTAATACATAAATGATTATGTATAATTTTATTACGACCTATTAGTTATAGTAATAGAAATTAATTTAATATTATATGTATATTTTACGTAATAATTATTTGGAAATTAATTTATAGTAAATAGTAATTTATAGTTCTTTTGTTACTCTACTTTTCTTTAATTCATGAAGCTTAAATATTTTTCATCTTTTTCATTAATAAATATATTTCGTCATTTTCATTGATAATTTTATTCTATTTCTTTACACAATGTCTTCATGAGTTTAATTTCTCCTAAATGCTAAGACCTACATTTTTACGTTTAAAATTCAGTTGTATTATTTTCATCGACAAGCTAAGTAACATTTTTTATTTAACAATATTATTTAACTTTTGAAATGTATTAAGTTTGATTTATATTATTATTATGATTATTATTAGTGTTAAAATACTAATTTATATATAATTTCTTGATAATAATTAGTTATGATATGTATATCTATTTATTTATTATGTATTATTATATTTTTATTATGTGATTTAACGTATTACATATAATTTAATTCGAGAATTAGTTTTGTAAGACAATATATTATTTAATAGTTATGTGGTCTATTTATTATGTAGTATTACATTTAAGTAAATTAGTTTAATGTTAATTGATATTTTGGTCAACTATATTATTGAGTAAAATATTAAATCTATAGATACTACATGTATATATTAATAATATTGTTAGTTTATCTAATAGGTGAGTATATATTTGAACCATTTCCTATTTTTAATTCCAATATTTATAGTTTGAACTAACATTATGTATATTAATTAACATTAAGGCTTTTAATATAAATTACTTAATGAGTATAAGATTTTATTTAGATGTTTATTAAATACATAAATTAATTAATAATTTAATTTAATGTATATAGATTAAGTTATAGTATTTAGTTTTCACTTAATGTATATTTTGTATCTTATTCTAATTAATTGTATCTTGTTTTTTAAACAAGAATATATTTGTCAAGATATTTCGTATTTTACAAGATTATTTACGTATATTTATTAATTTATCTAATTAATTATTGCTGTTATCTTTAACCTGAAGAGTGGCTATATTCATATTGAAGTGATTTTATTACTGCTACTATTATTTTTACTATTATCATTTCTTAAATATAGCCACGAAATACATGTCGTTATTCTACCAAATATATACGTTTTATTTATTATTTTGCACATTACTTAATCATTGTTATATGTTTTATCTTATATTTAATCTTTGTATAATATGTAATTTTTCTAAATGGTATAATTTAATTTTTCATTATTGAATTGATAAAAAGTGTTTTTTTTTCTAATTTATACACACACACACACACACACACCCCCCACATACACATACAAAGATAAATTGATAGATACAACTGAGTGGGCAAACAAAAGTATGAGACACAGTCTAGTGCTTTTTTATGTTGATAAGCCTGGTACTTATTCTATCAACTTCTTGTGAAACCAGTAAGTAATGGGGATGTAAATAAACTAACAGCAGTTGTGAAGCAGTGGTGAGGGAGAAACACAGAGACAAAGACACACACATAGACTTACATATATACATACATACATATATGATTGATTTCTTTCAGTTTCTGTCTACAAAATCCACTGACGAGGCTTTGGTTAGTCTGAGGCTGTAGCAGAAGACATGTGCCAAGTCACCACACAGTGGGACTGAACCCAGGACCATGTGTTTTGGAACCAAGTTTGTTACCACACAGCCACACCTGCACCTATGTATATGTGTGTGTGTGTATGTGTGTGTATGGCTGTATATATATATATGTATGCATGTATATATGTGTATATATATGTGTACATATTACATGTACATCTATATATATACATCTACACATATACATGTATGCATATACATCTATATCGATATAAATACATCTATACATATACAGCTCTATATATATACTAGCATTAAAGACCCGTCGTTGCCGGGTCATAGTGCTAGTTCATGTATATATGTGTATATATATGTGTACATCTATATATATACATCTACACATAAAATACAAAATACAAGGTTATATCTTGATATCGCTAGTGATAACAATACTCAAAATATATAACAGACTGGAATTGTAAGCCCGTCTCTTGTAATTTCAATCAATTGTATCTTGTCCTCCCTCTTGTATAGAAGTGTGGCTACAATCCAGCCAACCTCTACTTCTGGGGGGGGGGATTTTTAATTTTTATCCGGGACGTCCTACGTCCCAGATATAAAGATAAAAATAAAATATTTCCACTTTGCAAGTTCGAGTCGAGTACTCCCTTGCACGCTCCGTTGACTCGAACCTTGCTTCTATTGTGGCGAATTTACCGCCTCTGATTAGATATCTTTCATAGTCGTACTAAGACACTTTTCGGAGGTGCTTTCCTCCATGTGTTCAAATCTTCTTTTTTCTCTACATTGTATACTTTATAGACAATAGTCTTTTCTTTAATTTAATTTCTTATTATCCATCTGGACTATTCCATTTCTGCACGCTAATTTTATTTTTAATTTATTCCCATTCATGAGAAACCACTTATTCGAGTTCAAGTCATTGATGCAATTTTATACCAATTACATTCAATTTTACACATGCCTTACTAAGGGTCCATGTAGTTTCATGGGCAAAAAATGTTCAACTTCTTGCCTAGAGCGAGCCCATTGCAATATCATATCTTCCACTATTTCAGTATTACATGTTAAAAGTGAAACAAAAATATTTCTCTATTTTATGTCAAATGCTTTCACTTTAACAATAAAAATAATAATAATTGAATTATATGTAGTAAGTAATAATTAAAATCAAACTAAAGTATAATATAATCGTAACATAACAAAAGTAAAAATAGCAATTGGTATAAAATTGCATCAATGACTTGAACTTGAATAAATGGTTTCACATGAATGGGAATAAATTAAAAATAAAATTAGCGTGCAGAAATGGAATAGTCCAGATGGAGCTGTGCTTTTATATTAGATTATCTGCTAATTAGCTAGCATTAAGTACTCATATGAAGTTTGGCTGTATGTAATATCTGCTTTCTCGAACAGCCGCTCCTACAGAGTAATGCTGTTGGTTTAATTCTTATACATAAAGGACTAAAGCTTCAACTGCTTACTGCTTTCTGACTCATCGTAAGGTTTGTTGTTATTATTATTACTGTTTAACTATTGTTATCAGGTTTGTTGGTTCCTCGTAAGGAAACATTGTTGTGTTGCATTTGTTAAATAATTGTAAACTGTAACCCTCCCCATTTGGGGAGAAGGAGCTTTGGTTATTGTTTAAAAATTGAATTGTGTCCCTGTTTGGGGAAATTGACAATATTTTTACCGTTTACACGGAAGCATTTTTGTTAGAATGCCTTCGATAAAAGAAAGTCCAAAAACGAATTTGCTTCAGCCGTCGGCAGGCGCGAACTCATTGAAATTATAATGGAAGAAATACGGATTGATTACCGACAAAGACGGTAACACCACCAAACGAAATAAAAAATTAAATTAAAGAAAAGACTATTGTCTATAAAGTATACAATATAGAGAAAAAAAATATATTTGAACACCTGGAGGAAAGCATCATCGAAAAGTGTCTTAGTGCGACTATGAAAGATATCTAGCCAGAGGCGGTAAATTCGCCACAATAGAAGCAAGGTTCGTGTCAACGGAGCGTGCAAGGGTGTACTCGACTCGAACCTTGCAAAGTGGAAATATTTTATTTTTATCTTTATATCTGGGACGTAGGACGTCCCGGATAAAAATTAAAAATGTTCCCCCAGAGGGAGGACAAGATCCAATTGATCGAAATTGCAAGACACAGGCCTACAATTCCAGTCTGTTATATATTTTGAGTATTGTTATCACTAGCGATATCAAGATATAACTTTGTATTTTGTATTTTGTGTAGATATAAACATATAGATGTACATGTAATATGTACACATATATATACACATATATACATGCATAATATATCTACCCATACACACGTACGCACACACATACACACATACATAGGGACAGATGTGTGACTGTGTGGTAACAAACAACGTTCCAAACACATGGTCCTGGGTTCAGTCCAACTGTGTGGTGACTTGCATGTGTCTTCTGCTGTAGACTCAGACCAACAAAAGCCTTCTCAGTGGATTTTGTACATATATACAGGTATACATACATATATATACTTGCATATGTACATATTCGGTATAAACACTCTACCACCACAACTAATAACTGTTGGGAACACTTTCAAACCTGCCTTACATTCGAACCGGAATCTCAAAAACATTGTCCCCTTACATCTCATTCTCATTTCATTCTCAACATAGGGAAATAAAACTTACTTCTCACTACGGGACAATGGATGATGGTAACATATATTTACCACAGGCTACCTTATCAAGTGAAGTATATTGTCATCCACTTCACCTCTAACCTTCATAGCGTACGACAGAATTCATTTCCAGCCAAATAATATCCGGAACACGATTCATAATCACTGTCCTTTCCTATTACTATTTCTCTCGTCTTCTCATTCACACCATTGCTCTATCAAAGCAAGACTGATCAACTAAAGCACATTCATTCATTTTCCCGATATTGGTATGTAACATTTCTTCTTTGTAAATTGCATCATATATAAAACATTTCACTGCTATTTCTATCACACGCTGCTACAACGTAACGGATTTACGCAAATAGCTGTTCACTGGTACCATGACTGTACAAATACCAACCAAATCCGTTAATGTTTACAAGTACACCTGCATATCATCAACTCCAAAACTTTTCTTTCATTTACAGCGGATTCATGTTTTCCATTAAGGACACTCCAATTATGCAATCATTTTCAATTCACTCCTCATTTTTACATTTTCATTTCTTTCAAAATAATTCCATACTTCTTCCCTAATGCGGGTGCCCAGCAATCTTTTACATTTCTGCAGTCAATTTATTACCGTTTCATTTCTTTTCAACTTCATCATTAAAATAGGGGAACACGGTACTTCCTACCGAGCGAAAGCACTCCTAGTCTTTCCCCCTTATCCTTATTGAAACGCGTTCTCGATGTTTTTGCCCTTCTTTAATTATGTGTGCCTGCAGACCAACTAACTTACCTACAATCATTCCTACACACATTTCAATAACGAAATATGAAACATTTCTGCTATTTCTAGCATGTGATTCTACCACCCGTTCTCGGCTTCGCAAATACCTGTTCACTGGTAGCACGACGTGCTACAAATAACAGCCACATTGGTTAATGTTTATAAGCACACCTGCATATCAACCCCCAAAACCCTCCTTTCTTTCTTTTCCAGTGGATTCATATTGTTACGAAACGAGTGGGGAAAGCCTCCGAAAACTGTTACGGAAATCCTCACACACAGGTCCGATTCGATCAGCGAATAAGCTACGGAAACTCGGAGAGAGAGGAGAGGAGAGACACTGCAACAACAACAACCGCAGCAACACAGAGAGATACAGAGGAACACCGAGAGAGACACCAAAAGAGGCAAGGCAAAACGGCTGGCAACACTGGCTTATATTCACCAACTAGTTTATATGACAATCAATGGTTACAACATCAAAGCATTTAAGGCAAACAACAAATCAACACATCATACGGTATACCACATATCAAAGCATTTAACAACAGCAATTGAAGAGTACAATTCAAAGTTCACGTCCGAAGACAACAGTTCTATTAAAGTCTTTTTCTACACATCACAGATAACGTCACATCGACAGAGTCCTTCTTTTTCTCTCTTCTTTTCTCTTTCTTTTATTTTACATCGTAACACGTATCAATACAATTAAATACCTCAATTCCTAATTGAATCGCCAGTGTCCCATTCTGCACTCATCTCTGAATACTGCTAATTCCTCTGTACATATTCCCTTCTGTGCCGCCAAGCTTTCCCGCATCCCAGCTTGCTCCTAAGATTCCAACGCTTGCTCCTAACTTCCAAGATCCGTCTGTGTTCTCTGACGACCGGCTCCCAACTGCCAAGACCTCACTTCCTCTCTAACTGCCCTTCCACTACCCTAATCTCTCATTGTCTCTACCGCGTATACCCTCTCTATTTGCCCTCTGCTCTTACTGCCTATCTCTATCGCCTGCTGCCTATCACCCTCTCTATTTGGCGTCTGATTCCCTTAATCTGTCTTCCTCTTCCACATTCTTCAAGGGGTGTTTAGAATGACCCCTAATTCATCCCCCCTCACAGGGTCACAAGGTCCCATTAATCTCCCAGTAAACCAAAGGACCGTTACTTTTCTTCCAGACATGCTGGTGCCACATCCAATGTGGGTCACCGGGAAATACTGCACTAGCTAACCCGTAACAATATGTTTCCCATCACGGACATTCAATTATGCAATCATTTTCAATTCCCTGTCCCTACTCCTCATTTTTACATTTTCACTTATTTCTAAATATTTCCATACTTCTTCCGTAATGTGGACGCCGAGCAATCTTTTACATTTCTTCAGTCAATTTCTTACATTTTCAATTCTTTTCAATTTCTTACATTAAGATTAGCGGAACAGGAGACTTCACAACGACCAAAATAACTCACACTTCTTTCAGTTTGCATTACTGAAATGTGTGCCAATACACGCATTTAAATTTCACGTGACTGTTTTTCCCTGTTCCTTTCTGGGGACCTGCAGACCTACCAACTTACCTTTAACCATTCCTACACTTACATGCAGCATCAACGGCAGTTTCTGCCCCAATAGCATCACTAAACAAACCTAAGCAACTCATCCGCTTGCTCTTTCATTAACCCTTTCCCTATCCAATCTATACGACAGAGCAGCCATACATTGACAAACGACATCCACACTTCATGTTCACACAAACGACAACATTCTCAACGCAATTCATAAACAATTTCTCCTTTGCTCTTACCATTTTCTCGCCTTCCTTTTCACAACAATTTCATTTCTCATTTTCATTTCAGAACACTAATATCATCTAATTTTATACATATACCGATCTAATTACTACCACTTCATTATTACCACAGCAGTTGCAAGTTTTCAACTGCTCTACAGTTACATACTAACCCTTCAATTGATATTTCATACTTCACAGTGTATCTCACTGCATATCATCATGCTTCTATTAGATCATGCCCCGAAGGAAGACTTCTTCAATTGAACGGAAAACTGCGAAAGCTGCAATAACATCAGAAAGGAGGGCCAATGAATCATCAGTCGAAACTTACGTTAGACGATCACAAAATGCTCAACGTACTGCCAATTCAAGAGCACTTCAAACAGATCAGCGAAAACTTCGACGAACTGCTGATGCTGCCTCAACTGCTGCTGTGCCAGCTGCAGAAACTGAACTCCAGTTTCAAGTTCGACGAACTGCTGATGCTGCCTCAACTGCTGCTGTGCCAGCTGCAGAAACTGAGCTCCAGTTTCAAGTTCGATGAACTGTTTATGCTGCCTCAACTGCTGCTGTGCCAGCTGCAGAAACTGAACTCCAGTTTCAAGTTCGATGAACTGCTGATGCTGCCTCAACTGCTGCTGTGCCAGCTGCAGAAACTGAACTCCAGTTTCAAGTTCGACGAACTGCTGATGCTGCGTCAACTGCTGCTGTGCCAGCTGCAGAAACTGAACTCCAGTTTCAAGTTCGACGAACTGCTGATGCTGCCTCAACTGCTGCTGTGCCAGCTGCAGAAACTGTACTCCAGTTTCAAGTTCGATGAACTGCTGATGCTGCCTCAACTGCTGCTGTGCCAGCTGCAGAAACTGAACTCCAGTTTCAAGTTCGATGAACTGCTGATGCTGCCTCAACTGCTGCTGTGCCAGCTGCAGAAACTGAACTCCAGTTTCAAGTTCGACGAACTGCTGATGCTGCCTCAACTGCTGCTGTGCCAGCTGCAGATAATGAACTCCAGTTTCTAGTTCGATGAACTGCTGATGCTGCCTCAACTGCTGCTGTGCCAGCTGCAGAAACTGAACTCCAGTTTCAAGTTCGATGAACTGTTTATGCTGCCTCAACTGCTGATGTGCCAGCTGCAGAAACTGAACTCCAGTTTCAAGTTCGATGAACTCCTGATGCTGCCTCAACTGCTGCTGTGCCAGCTGCAGAAACTGAACTCCAGTTTCAAGTTCGACGAAATGCTGATGCTGCCTCAACTGCTGCTGTGCCAGCTGCAGAAACTGAACTCCAGTTTCAAGTTCGATGAACGTTTATGCTGCTCAACTGCTGCTGTGCCAGCTGCAGAAACTGAACTCCAGTTTCAAGTTCGATGAACTGCTGATGCTGCCTCAACTGCTGCTGTGCCAGCTGCAGAAACTGAACTCCAGTTTCAAGTTCGACGAACTGCTGATGCTGCCTCAACTGCTGCTGTGCCAGCTGCAGAAACTGAACTCCAGTTTCAAGTTCGATGAACTCCTGATGCTGCCTCAACTGCTGCTGTGCCAGCTGCAGAAACTGAACTCCAGTTTCAAGTTCGATGAACTGCTGATGCTGCCTCAACTGCTGCTGTGCCAGCTGCAGAAACTGAACTCCAGTTTCAAGTTCGACGAACTGCTGATGCTGCCTCAACTGCTGTTGTGCCAGCTGCAGAAACTAAACTCCAGTTTCAAGTTCGACGAACTGCTGATGCTGCCTCAACTGCTGCTGTGCCAGCTGCAGAAACTGAACTCCAGTTTCAAGTTCGATGAACTGCTGATGCTGCCTCAACTGCTGCTGTGCCAGCTGCAGAAACTGAACTCCAGTTTCAAGTTCGATGAACTGCTGATGCTGCCTCAACTGCTGCTGTGCCAGCTGCAGAAACTGAACTCCAGTTTCAAGTTCGATGAACTGCTGATGCTGCCTCAACTGCTGCTGTGCCAGCTGCAGAAACTAAACTCCAGTTTCAAGTTCGATGAACTGCTGATGCTGCCTCAACTGCTGCTGTGCCAGCTGCAGAAACTGAACTCCAGTTTCAAGTTCGATGAACTGCTGATGCTGCCTCAACTGCTGCTGTGCCAGCTGCAGAAACTGAACTCCAGTTTCAAGTTCGATGAACTGCTGATGCTGCCTCAACTGCTGCTGTGCCAGCTGCAGAAACTGAACTCCAGTTTCAAGTTCGATGAACTGCTGATGCGCCTCAACTGCTGCTGTGCCAGCTGCAGAAATGAACTCCAGTTTCAAGTTCGACGAACTGCTGATGCTGCCTCAACTGCTGCTGTGCCAGCTGCAGAAACTGAACTCCAGTTTCAAGTTCGACGAACTGCTGATGCTGCCTCAACTGCTGCTGTGCCAGCTGCAGAAACTGAACTCCAGTTTCAGTTCGATGAACTCCTGATGCTGCCTCAACTGCTGCTGTGTGCCAGCTGCAGAAACTGAACTCCAGTTTCAAGTTCGACGACTGCTGATGCTGCCTCAACTGCTGCTGTGCCAGCTGCAGAAACTGAACTCCAGTTTCAAGTTCGACGAACTGCTGATGCTGCCTCAACTGCTGCTGTGCCAGCTGCAGAAACTGAACTCCAGTTTCAAGTTCGATGAACTGCTGATGCTGCCTCAACTGCTGCTGTGCCAGCTGCAGAGGAACTCCATTTTCAATCAAGTTCGACGAACTGCTGATGCTGCCTCAACTGCTGCTGTGCCAGCTGCAGAAACTGAACTCCAGTTTCAAGTTCGATGAACTGCTGATGCTGCCTCAACTGCTGCTGTGCCAGCTGCAGAAACTGAACTCCAGTTTCAAGTTCGATGAACTGCTGATGCTGCCTCAACTGCTGCTGTGCCAGCGGCAGAAACTGAACTCCAGTTTCAAGTTCGACGAACTGCTGATGCTGCCTCAACTGCTGCTGTGCCAGCTGCAGAAACTGAACTCCAGTTTCAAGTTCGACGAACTGCTGATGCTGCCTCAACTGCTGCTGTGCCAGCTGCAGAAACTGAACTCCAGTTTCAAGTTCGACGAACTGCTGATGCTGCCTCAACTGCTGCTGTGCCAGCTGCAGAAACTGAACTCAGTTTCAAGTTTCGAAAATGAACTCCTGATGCTGCCTCAACTGCTGCTGTGCCAGCTGCAGAAACTGAACTCCAGTTTCAAGTTTCAAGTTCGACGACTGCTGAGCTGCCTCAACTGCTGCTGTCCCAGCTGCAGAAACTGAACTCCAGTTTCAAGTTCGATGAACTCTGATGCTGCCTCAACTGCTGCTGTGCCAGCTGCAGAAACTGAACTCGTTTCAAGTTCGACAACGGCTGATGCTGCCTCAACTGCTGCTGTGCGAGCTGAAGAAACTGAACTCCAGTTTCAAGTTCGACGAACGGCTGATGCTGCTTCAACTGCTGCTGTGCCAGCTGCAGAAACTGAACTCCAGTTTCAAGTTCGATGAACTCCTGATGCTGCCTCAACTGCTGCTGTGCCAGCTGCAGAAACTGAACTCGTTTCAAGTTCGACGAACGGCTGATGCTGCTTCAACTGCTGCTATAACAGCTGCAGAAACTGAACTCCAGTTTCAAGTTCGACGGACGGCTGATGCTGCCTCAACTGCTGCTGTGCCAGCTGCAGAAACTGAACTCGTTTCAAATTCGACGAACGACTGATGCTGCTTCAACTGCTGCTGTGCCAGCTGCAGAAACTGAACTCCAGTTTCAAGTTCGACGAACGGCTGATGCTGCTTCAACTGCTACTGTGCCAGCTGCAGAAACTGAACTCCAGTTTCAAGTTCGACGAACGGCTGATGCTGCTTCAACTGCTGCTGTGCCAGCTGCAGAAACTGAACTCCAGTTTCAAGTTCGACGAACGGCTGATGCTGCTTCAACTGCTGCTGTTCGAGCTGCAGAAAATGAACTCCAGTTTCAATTTCGATGAAGTGCTGATGCTGCTTCAAATGCTGCTGTGCCAGCTGCAGAAACTGAACTCCAGTTTCAATATCGATGAACTGCTGATGCTGCTTCAACTGCTGCTGTGCCAGCTGGAGAAACTGAAATCCAGTTTCAAGTTCGATGAACTGCTGATGCTGCTTCAAATGCTGCTGTGCCAGCTGCATAAACTGAACTCCAGTTTCAAGTTCGATGAAGTGCTGATGCTGCCTCAACTGCTGCTGTTCGAGCTGCAGAAAATGAACTCCAGTTTCAAGTTCGATGAACTGCTGATGCTGCTTCAACTGCTGCTGTGCCAGCTGCAGAAACTGAACTCCAGTTTCAAGTTCGATGAAGTGCAGATGCTGCCTCAACTGCTGCTGTGCCAGCTGCAGAAACTGAACGCCAGTTTCAAGTTCGATGAACTACTGATGCTGCCTCAAATGCTACTGTGCAAGCTACAGAAACTGAACTCCAGTTTCAAGTTCGATGAAGTGCAGATGCTGCCTCAACTGCTGCTGTTCGAGCTGCAGAAACTGAACTCCAATTTCAAGTTCGATGAACTGCTGATGCTGTCTGAACTGCTGCTGTGCCAGCTGCAGAATCTGAACTCCAGGTTCAAGTTCGATGAACTGCTGATGCTGCCTCAACTGCTGCTGTGCCAGCTGCAGAATCTGAACTCCAGGTTCAAGTTCGACGAACTGCTGATGCTGCCTCAACTGCTGCTGTGCCAGCTGCAGAAACTGAACTCCAGTTTCAAGTTCGATGAAGTGCTGATGCTGCCTCAACTGCTGCTGTGCCACCTGCAGAAACTGAACTCCAGTCTCAAGTTCGATGACCTGCTGATGCTGCCTCAACTGCTGCTGTGCCACCTGCAGAAACTGAACGCCATTTTCAAGTTCGATGAACTGCTTATGCTGCCTCAACTGCTGCTGTGCCAGCTGCAGAAACTGAACGCCAGTTTCAAGTTCGATGAACTGCTGATGCTGCCTCAACTGCTGCTGTGCCAGCTGCAGAAACTGAACGCCATTTTCAAGTTCGATGAACTGCTTATGCTGCCTCAACTGCTGCTGTGCCAGCTGCAGAAACTGAACGCCAGTTTCAAGTTCGATGAACTGCTGATGCTGCCTCAACTGCTGCTGTGCCAGCTGCAGAAACTGAACTCCAGTTTCAAGTTCGATGAACTGCTGATGCTGCCTCAACTGCTGCTGTGCCAGCTGCAGAAACTGAACTCCAGTTTCAAGTTCGACGAACTGCTGATGCTGCCTCAACTGCTGCTGTGCCAGCTGCAGAAACTGAACTCCAGTTTCAAGTTCTACGAACTGCTGATGCTGCCTCAACTGCTGCTGTGCAAGCTGCAGAAACTCAACTCCAGTTTCAAGTTCGATGAACTGCTGATGTTGACTCAACTGCTGCTGTGCCAGCTGCAGAAACTGAACTCCAGTTTCAAGTTCGATGAACTGCTGATGCTGCCTCAACTGCTGCTCTGCAAGCTGCAGAAACTCAACTCCAGTTCCAAGTTCGATGAACTGCTTATGCTGCCTCAACTGCTGCTGTGCTAGCTGCAGAAACTGAACTCCAGTTTCAAGTTCGATGAACTGCTGATGCTGCTTCAAATGCTGCTGTGCCAGCTGCAGAAACCGAACTCCAGTTTCAAGTTCGATGAACTGCTGATGCTGCTTCAACTGCTGCTGTGTCAGCCGCAGAAACTGAACTCCAGTTTCAAGTTGGACGAAATGCTGATGCTGACTCAACTGCTGCTGTTCAAGCTGCAGAAACTGAAATCTAGTTTCAAGTTCGATGAACTACTGATGCTGCATCAACTGCTGCTGTGCCAGCTGCAGAAACTGAAATCCACTTTCAAGTTCGATGAACTGCTGATGCTGCCTCAACTGCTGCTGTTCGAGCTGCAGAAATGAACTCCAGTTTCAAGTTCGATGAATTGCTGATGCTGCTTCAACTGCTGCTGTGCCAGCTGCAGAAACTAAACTCCAGTCTTAAGTACGATGAACTGCTGATGCTGCATCAACTGCTGCTGTGCCAGCTGCAGAAACTGAACTCCACTTTCAAGTTCGATGAACTGCTGACTCCGCCTCAACTGCTGCTGTGCCAGCTGCAGAAACTAAACTCCAGTCTTAAGTTCGGTGAACTGCTGATGCTGCCTCAACTGCTGCTGTGCCAGCTGCAGAAACTGAACTCCAGTTTCAAGTTCGATGAACTGCTGATGCTGCCTCAACTGCTGCTGTGCCAGCTGCAGAATCTGAACTCCAGGTTCAAGTTCGATGAACTGCTGATGCTGCCTCAACTGCTGCTGTTCGAGCTGCAGAAAATGAACTCCAGTTTCAAGTTCGATGAACTGCTGATGCTGCTTCAACTGCTGCTGTGACAGCTGCAGAAACTGAACTCCAGTTTCAAGTTCGATGAACTCCTGATGCTGCCTCAACTGCTGCTGTGCCAGCTGCAGAAACTGAACGCCTGTTTCAAGTTCGATGAACTGCTGATGCTGCCTCAACTGCTGCTGTGCCAGTTGCAGAAACTGAACGCCAGTTTCAAGTTCGAGGAACTGCTGATGCTGCCTCAACTGCTGCTGTGCCAGCTGCAGAAACTGAACTCCAGTTTCAAGTTCGACGAACTGTTGATGCTGCCTCAACTGCTGCTGTTCGAGCTGCAGAAAATGAACTCCAGTTTCAAGTTCGATGAACTGCTGATGCTGCCTCAACTGCTGCTGTGCCAGCTGCAGAAATTGAACTCCAGTTTCAAGTTCGATGAACTGTTGATGCTGGTTCAACTGCTGCTGTTCGAGCTGCAGAAATGAACTCCAGTTTCAAGTTCGATGAACTCCTGATGCTGTCTCAAATGCTGCTGTGCCAGCTGCAGAAACTGAACTCCAGTTTCAAGTTCGATGAACTGCTGATGCTGCTTCAAATACTGCTGTGCCAGCTGCAGAAACCGAACTCCAGTTTCAAGTTCGATGAACTGCTGATGCTGCTTCAACTGCTGCTATAACAGCTCCAGAAACTGAACTCCAGTTTCAAGTTCGACGAAATGCTGATGCTGCCTCAACTGCTGCTGTGCCACCTGCAGAAACTGAACTCCAGTTTCAAGTTCGACGAAATGCTGATGCTGCCTCAACTGCTGCTGTGCCAGCTGCAGAAACTGAACTCCAGTTTCAAGTTCGACGAACTGTTGATGCTGCCTCAACTGCTGCTGTGCCACCTGCAGAAACTGAACGCCATTTTCAAGTTCGATGAACTGCTTATGCTGCCTCAACTGCTGCTGTGCCAGCTGCAGAAACTGAACGCCAGTTTCAAGTTCGATGAACTGCTGATGCTGCCTCAACTGCTGCTGTGCCAGCTGCAGAAACTGAACGCCAGTTTCAAGTTCGATGAACTGCTGATGCTGCCTCAACTGCTGCTGTGCCAGCTGCAGAAACTGAACTCGAGTTTCAAGTTCGATGAACTGCTGATGCTGCCTCACTGCTGCTGCTGTGCCAGCTGCAGAAACTGAACTCCAGTTTCAAGTTCGACGAACTGTTGATGCTGCCTCAACTGCTGCTGTGCCAGCTGCAGAAACTGAACTCCAGTTTCAAGTTCTACGAACTGCTGATGCTGCCTCAACTGCTGCTGTGCAAGCTGCAGAAACTCAACTCCAGTTTCAAGTTCGATGAACTGCTGATGTTGACTCAACTGCTGCTGTGCCAGCTGCAGAAACTGAACTCCAGTTTCAAGTTCGATGAACTGCTGATGCTGCCTCAACTGCTGCTGCTGCTGCAGCTGCTGCAAAACTGAACTCCAGTTTCAAGTTCGATGAACTGCTGATGCTGCCTCAACTGCTGCTGTGCCAGCTGCAGAAACTGAACTCCAGTTTCAAGTTCGATGTACTGCTGATGCTGCCTCAACTGCTGCTGTGCCAGCTGCAGAAACTGAACTCCAGTTTCAAGTTCGACGAACTGCTGATGCTGCCTCAACTGCTGCTGTCCCAGCTGCAGAAACTGAACTCCAGTTTCAAGTTCGACAAACGGCTGATGCTGCTTCAACTGCTGTTGTGCCAGCTGCAGAAACTAAACTCCAGTTTTAAGTTCGACGAACTGCTGATGCTGCCTCAACTGCTGCTGTGCCAGCTGCAGAAACTGAACTCCAGTTTCAAGTTCGATGAACTGCTGATGCTGCCTCAACTGCTGCTGTGCCAGCTGCAGAAACTGAACTCCAGTTTCAAGTTCGACGAACTGCTGATGCTGCCTCAACTGCTGCTGTGCCAGCTGCAGAAACTGAACTTCAGTTTCAAGTTCGACGAACTGCTGATGCTGCCTCAACTGCTGCTGTGCCAGCTGCAGAAACTTAACTCCAGTTTCAAGTTCGATGAACTGCTTACGCTGCCTCAACTGCTGCTGTGCCAGCTGCAGAAACTGAACTCTAGTTTCAAGTTCGACGAACTGCTGATGCTGCCTCAACTGCTGCTGTCCCAGCTGCAGAAACTGAACTCCAGTTTCAAGTTCGACGAACTGCTGATGCTGCCTCAACTGCTGCTGTGCCAGCTGCAGAAACTGAACTCCAGTTTCAAGTTCGACGAAATGCTGATGCTGCCTCAACGGCCGCTGTGCCAGCTGCAGAAACTGAACTCCAGTTTCAAGTTCGACGAACTGCTGATGCTGCCTCAACTGCTGCTGTGCCAGCTGCAGAAACTGAACTCCAGTTTCAAGTTCGATGAACTGCTGATGCTGCCTCAACTGCTGCTGTCCCAGCTGCAGAAACTGAACTCCAGTTTCAAGTTCGATGAACTGCTGATGCTGCCTCAACTGCTGCTGTGCCAGCTGCAGAAACTGAACTCCAGTTTCAAGTTCGACGAACTGCTGATGCTGCCTCAACTGCTGCTGTGCGAGCGGCAGAAACTGAACTCCAGTTTCAAGGTCGACGAACTGCTGATGCTGCCTCAACTGCTGCTGTGCGAGCGGCAGAAACTGAACTCCAGTTTCAAGTTCGATGAACTGCTGATGCTGCCTCAACTGCTGCTGTGCCAGCTGCAGAAACTGAACTCCAGTTTCAAGTTCGGTGAACTGCTGATGCTGCCTGAACTGCTGCCGAGCAAGCTGCAGATAGTGAACTCCAATTTCAAGCCCGACGAACTGATGATGCTGCCTGAACTGCTGCTACTCGAGCTGCTGAGTAGAAAAACGAATGCGCTTCACGCCTGCTCGGGAATGCTACTAAGATGGCTGCTGCGTGAGCTTCTTACACCTTACAACAGAGATGTACTATGCTGCAGACTTCAACTCAACAAAGTTCTCTCCCACGAGAATTCTGAACGACATGCAACTCACGATTGTTATTAAAGTTTTTCCAATATAACCCTAAATTTCATTATGATTGCCACCCGGATATGAACATTAGCGATATTTCCATCACTTGCTATTTCGGCAATGCTAAGATGTGGTCAAGAGAAACTCCTGCAAAGTTTTGCGCTAATGGGAATGTTAACCTCACTCCACTGCAGGATCCACCACAGCTCTGAAAGTCACTCTACGCTGGCACAACTACAGAGTCGAAACATTTCCTGAATAACATCCGGAAGTACAATTGTGCATTTTAAATGACATCTTTCGGCGCTAATGTTGTTCAAGAAGGCGGGTTTATGCCAACTTTCAAAGTGCAGGGACAGGTTTACCATAGGATAGGATCACTCGAACCTGCTGAAAATCAAGATCCTCAATTCCTTCAACTGTACTTTGTAGGTAATTTACATGAGTAAGCCACCCGGCGAAATTCCATTTCCACAGGTACTAACTTTCACTTGATAATGCAACTGCAAGACCTTTTGCACCAGAAAAATAGCTACGTACGCATCTTCAAGTATACCTTGGAAACAGAAGATTCATCAAATTTTAATGTTATCATTGATGCCCAGAAAAGACCATCTAGGGAACATGCAGGCCGTTACAATGCATCCACATGCAATGAAATAGCTGTACTCCTTCACGGTGAACAGCACAATCCCAGAGACACCACCCTCCAATGAATTAGTGAAACACACGATTCACTCCAATACCCACTTCTGTTTGTTAACGGTGAGGATGGCTACCACATCGGTCTACTACTGCAACATCCTCAAAATCTTAATGAACATCTCAACAAGCCAGTATCCTCCATAGACTTCTACTCATACAGATTTATGACCCGAAACAACTGCTGTAATCACCTCCACCAGTCTCGAGAGCTGTTTCATCAATTTGCAGTCGATATGTGCGCAAAAATGGAATCAGAGAGATTGTGTTTCATCAGGTTACATCAAACAAATTGCGATCTGACAGCTACATCCATCTCCGAGATGCTATCAACAATGATGCTGCTCCAACAAACATAGGAAGACTTTGCATCTTGCCTTCTACATTCACTGGAAGTCCCCGATATATGCATGAAAGAACACAGGATGCAATGACCTTTGTCCACCATTACGGCAGGCCCAACCTATTCATAACTTTCACATGCAATCCCAAGTGGAAGGAGATTCAGGCCGAACTCTTCTTCGGTCAAAAGCCTAAAGACAAGCATGACTTCCTCACCTGAGTTTTCCATCTGAAGTTAATTTCTCTCATGGAGCTCATACAATAAGGGCAAGTCTTTGGGCCCATACAATGTGACATGTACACAGTCGAGTGGCAAAAAAGGGGCCTTCCACATGCTCATATCCTGCTTTGGCTCTCAGTGAAGATCAATTCCAATGACATCGACAAGATAATCTCTGCAGAGCTTCCTGATCCAGCCTTAGACAAAGAACTATACGAAATAGTTAAAGCAAACATGGTACATGGTCCATGTGGGCGTGGATTCAACAAGAACTCACCATGCTTGAAGGACAGTATATGTTCAAAAAGGTTTCCAAGGAGGTTCCTAAGAGAAACTCAGACAGGTGTTGATGGGTAACCATCATACAAACGCAGAAAACTAGAAGACGGAGGTTTCACAACAATTATCGGACAGCACGATATTGATAATAGATGGATTGTTCCATACTGCCCACTCCTGTCAATGACTTTCAATGCCCACATCAACGTTGAGTTTTGCAACTCCGTTAAATCCATCAAGTACGCTTTCAAAAATGTAAAAAAGGGTTCTGACGCTGCAATGTTTGGACTTCAACAAGAATACTGCCAGGATGAGGCGACGCATTATCAGGTGGGACGGTACATAAGTAGCAATGAGGCTTTCTGGCGCATCTTTGGCTTTCCAATTCATCAACGACACCCCGCCATTCAACAGCTTGCAGTGCACCTGGAAAATGGTCAAAGAGTGTACTTCACCGTTGCTAATGCTTCTCTGTTGGCAGATGAACCAAGGGATAGCACACTCACTGCATTCTTCAAGCTTTGTCAAGTGGATCCATTCGCTCAAACCTTGCTGTATCCACAGATTCCATCGTGCTACACTTGGAATGTAAAAAATGGGCCCCACGGAAAGCAGGTCAAAATGTTCATGGATACCCTGGCATTAAGTTTTACACTTGCCTTGGGCGAGTATACACAGTGCATCCCACTCAACAAGAGTGCTTCTACCTTCGTCTACTACTGCATGAGGTCAGAGGGCCAACGTCTTTCCAGGTCCTAAAAACCGTTCATGGACATGTCTGCACAACATACAGAGAAGCCTGCTATCGACAAGGTCTGTTAGAAGATGGTGCACAATGGGATGCAACTTTAGGAGAGGCTGCTTTATCACAATCACCTAAAAGTCTCAGGGCACTATATGCAGTATTACTACAGGCATGCGAACTGTGGGATCCGGCTACTCTATGGCTCAAATATAGAGACAACCCGGTTGAAGACTTTCAGCGCCAAGCTCAACTGCTCTATCCTGACATGGAGGGTATCAGCAATGAAATCTATAACAAAACACTCATTGACATTGAAGACAGAATTGCTAAACTGGGTGTAAATGAATTGTCGACGTATGGCCTGCCAAAAGCATTCAGGTCAGGGTCAAATAGCCTTCCCACTGCTGTCATCCGTGAAACAACCTACGACACTCAAGCGCTTTCAAAGTACATTGTTGAAAATGAGCCTAAACTACTTCCGGACCAGCTGCAGGCCTACAGAACTATTCTTAACAGTGTATGTCAACGCGAGAGACGAATCTTCTTCCTCGATGCTCCTGGAAGGACAGGAAAAACATTTATTACAAAGCTTCTCCTTGCAGAAGTTAGGCAGCATCAGGACATTGCAGTAGCTGTAGCCTCCTCTGGCATTGCAGCTACTTTGTAACCTGGTGGCAGGACAGCACACTCAACTTTCAAACTCCCTCTCAATTTAGCAGCATCCGAAATGTCTTCATGCAATATCAACAAAAGCTCAGATCAGGGACAAGTACTTAAAATGTGTCATCTAATTGTCTGGGATGAGTGCACTATGGCTCACAAGGGAGCTTTGGAAGCATTAGATAGAGCCCTTAAAGACATCCAAGACTGTCAGGCTCCAATGGGAGGTGTAACGCTTCTGTTGTCAGGTGATTTCAGGCAAACTCTTCCTGTCATTCCGAAAGGCACTAGAGCAGATGAAGTCCAAGCATGCCTAAAGTCCTCTACCCTGTGGCATCATGTTACAATCCTCAGTCTCACCACTAACATGAGAGCTCTGCTACACGGCGACAAAATGTCCACAAAGTTTGCACAGGACATTTTGAGACTTGGTGAAGGCAAGATGCCTCTTGATGCTGCAGGACAAATGGAAGTGTGGTCATTTTCCTCTGTTGTTAATTCTGTAGATGACCTCAAAAACAAAGTCTTTCCCAACTTCACACAAAACTACCAAAATCACAATTGGCTGTGTGAAAGAGCAATATTAGCTCCAAAAAACGTCGCTGTTAACAAAATTAATCAACAGCTAATGCATTCTCTTCCCGGCACTATACACACTTACAAGTCTGTTGATACAATTCCAGATATAAATGAAGTTGTGAACTATCCTCCTGAATTTCTCAATTCACTGGAGCCTCCTCGACTACCTCCACACATAGCACTTAAAGTTGGAACTCCTGTAATGCTACTCCGCAATCTGGAACCACCAATACTTTGCAATGGAACATGACTGGTGATAAAGAAAATGATGTCACATGTTATCGAGGTGATCATTCTTTCTGGATGTGGAAAAAGTGATGACGTCTTTATTCCAAGATTTCCTCTTACTCCATCAGGAGCAGAAATTCCATTTACATTTGGAAGACTGCAATTCCCCCTTCGTGTCAGCTTTGCCATGTCCATTAACAAATCTCAGGGTCAAACCCTCTCTGTAGCTGGTCTTCTCTTGGAAGAGCCCTGCTTCTCGCATGGGCAACTGTATGTTGGCTGCTCAAGAGTAGGAACCAAAAGAAACCTTTTTGTATATGCTCCACAAGGAAAAACAAGGAACATTGTTTACAACGAGGTGTCATAATCTCAACAGCCAGGAGGTATATACATGATCCCCCTTTTTTTAACAAACTTCATGTACTTTCATGTATTTATATTAATATACATATATGTGTGTGTGTGTGTATCCATGTATATATAACAGAAAAGTCTAATTCTTCAATTGAATGTAACCGAGCAATGCCGGGTATCTCTGCTAGTATATTATATATATGTATGTATGTATATATGTATGTATGTATATATGTATGTATGTATATATGTATGTATGCCTGTATATATGTGAGATTAGAGTTTCACTTTAATTGTTTCAGTACTAAAGTAAACTATTAAAGAGAAAGAATGTGACGTTACAATAAAGCGATGTTATTGTTTCACTTTTGACACGTAATACTGAAATAGTGGAGATGATATGATATTGCTCTGGGCTCACACTAGCCAGAAGTTAAAAAGTTTTTTGGCCTATGACACTATATGGACCCTAAGTAAGGCATGTGTAAAATTTGAATGAAATTGGTTGTGTAGTTCTCAATTTTCAGGATTCACACAGACAGACGGACACACATTCTCGTCTTTAGATATATATATATATATATAATATATATATATATATATATATACGAAGAAGGTTTGAAAATGCAATTTTAAAATATGTTCATTTATTTTACCGGTTTCACTCTTTGGAAAAAGATTGTCAAAAGTAACATGTACAAATTTGGTTGCGTTAATTATTGGTTGTTACAAAATGCTACATTACATATACACAGTGTTTGGTAACAAGGACATGTTAAGGACATAAAAAAGTTTAACAAGTTCCTTAAAATATTGGGCACAAAAGATTACAACATAAATATACATTCTCAAGAACATGTTAAAGATTGTTTCCAGAAGGAATTATTAAAAAGTTCAGTGGGATATTGGTATTGTATCTGTATATTCAAACACGCACAGAATATTGGTTGAAACAGAGTACTACAATACATATATATACATTCTTTGGTGACAAGAGCATGTTAAGAACATAGAAAAGTTCACGCAAGTTCATTGAGATATCGGGCACAAAAGATTACAACAAATATATACATTCTCAAGATAATTTCCAGATGGAATTATTAAAAAGTTCAGTGGAACATTGATATACACGCAAAGAATATTATGAGTTCAAAAAGGTTGACATAATAATAGGGAAGCTAAAACTGACCTGTCCACCATGTTAACGTAAAAGAATATTATCTATTTCAAGGGACACTGTAGGTGTGTTTGGGTGGGGGGAAGGAGGAGTAATGTGGAACTGAAAATAATTTCTCCTTTTTGTCTCTCCCTCAAGCATCAATGATTTGGGGGATTGGTCTTTAGAGGTCAGAATGGTTTGAGTGTGTGTGTATATACATATGTGGTGTGAATAGATGTGTCTGTGTGTTTGTAAAATCTGGTAGGATGGTGTGTGTGTATATGTGTGCCCGTTTTTCAACCGTGTGTGTGATTGTCTTGGTGTTGTGTTTGTGTGTGTGTGTGTATGTATGTGTGTGATTGGCATTTGGCATGGTGCTGCGTGTGTATATATGTGTGTCTGTATGGAGGTCAGAATGATGTGAGTGTGTGTGTCTGTGTGTGTGTATATATATGTATACATGTGTTTGTGTGTGAGGGCCGTTTTTGATTGGTCCCAGGGTCCATTGATGTGTAAATAGATGTGTGTTTTTTAGAAATTTGGTAGGATGGTGTGTGTATATGCGTGCCTGTTTGTCAACCGTGTGTGTGATTGTTTTGGTGTTGTGTGTGGTGTGTGTATGTATGTATGTATGTGTGTGATTGGCATTTGGCATGGTGCTGCGTGTGTATATGTGTGTGTCCGTATGGAGGTCAGAATGATGTGAGTGTGTGTGTCTTTGTGTGTGTGTGTATATATATATACACACATGTGTATGTGTGTGTTGGCGTTTTTGATTGGTCCCAGGGTCCCTTGTGGTGTAAATAGATGTGTGTTTTTTTAAAATTTGGTAGGATGGCATGTGTATATGTGTGCCGGTTTGAGTGTGTGTGTATGTGTGTGGTTAATGTTTGTTAGTGTGTTGCGTGTGCGTTAGTGTATATGTGTTTGTTCGTATGTGTGTCCATGTCTGTTGGGTGTATCTGTGTGGCGTGTGTGGTGTGTGTTGGTATTGAGTATGTGTTTGTTTGTGTGTGCGTATATATGGTGCGAGTGTGTGTGTCTTTGTGTGTGTGTGTATATACATATACATGTGTTGTGTGTGTGTGTGTGGTGTATGTATGTGTGTGATTGGCATTTGGCATGGTGCTGCGTGTGTATATATGTGTGTCTGTATGGAGGTCAGAATGATGTGAGTGTGTGTGTCTGTGTGTGTGTATATATATGTATACATGTGTTTGTGTGTGAGGGCCGTTTTTGATTGGTCCCAGGGTCCATTGATGTGTAAATAGATGTGTGTTTTTTAGAAATTTGGTAGGATGGTGTGTGTATATGCGTGCCTGTTTGTCAACCGTGTGTGTGATTGTTTTGGTGTTGTGTGTGTGTGTGTGTATGTATGTATGTATGTGTGTGATTGGCATTTGGCATGGTGCTGCGTGTGTATATGTGTGTCCGTATGGAGGTCAGAATGATGTGAGTGTGTGTGTCTTTGTGTGTGTGTATATATATGTATACATGTGTTTGTGTGTGTGTGTGGGCTGTTTTTGATTGGTCCCAGGGTCCCTTGTGGTGTAAATAGATGTGTGTTTTTTTAAAATTTGGTAGGATGGCATGTGTATATGTGTGCCGGTTTGAGTGTGTGTGTATGTGTGTGGTTAATGTTTGTTAGTGTGTTGCGTGTGCGTTAGTGTATATGTGTTTGTTCGTATGTGTGTCCATGTCTGTTGGGTGTATCTGTGTGGCGTGTGTGTGTGTGTTGGTATTGAGTATGTGTTTGTGTGTGTGCGTATATATGGTGCGAGTGTGTGTGTCTTTGTGTGTGTGTGTATATACATATACATGTGTTTGTGTGTGTGTGTGTGTATGAATGTGCATGATTGGTATTTGTCATGGTGCTGTTTGTGCGCACGTGTGTATATATGTGTGTCTGTATAGGGGTCAAAAACGGTGTGAGTGTGTGTGTATATATATATACACACATGTGTATGTGTGTGTTGGCCGTTTTTGATTGGTCCCAGGGTCCATTGTGGTGTAAATAGATGTGTGTTTTTAGGATTTGGTAGGTATGTGTGTGTATATGTGTGCCGGTTTCTCTGTGTTTGTGTGTATGTGTGTGGTTAATGTTTGTTAGTGTGTTGCATGTGTGCTAGTGTGTGTATGTGTTTGTTCGTATGTGTGTCCATGTGTGTTGGGTTTGTCTGTGTGGCGTGTGTGTGTTTATGCGTTTTGTGTGTGTTGGTATTGAGTATGTATTTGTGTGTGTACGTATATATGGTGCAAGTATGTGTGTCTTTGTGTGTTTGTTTTGGATGTGTGCCTGGGGGTATGTTAGAGTATGTTTAGTTATGGTCTGTATTTTTGAATAAGATTATTTTCCCTATTTATTCGTGTTTGGTTTGTGGTGTTATCCGGGCATTGATATAGTGAAGAAACTAAGTATTTGGGGGACTTGTTGTGTGCACAGAGGTCTAAGTGTCCACTAAGTGGTATCTGTCTTGTGGTGGGGTCCCTTAGTTGTTGGCGGTGAACTATCATCCTTTCTCTGAGGGTAAGGCTCGTTTGCCCTATGTAGTCTTCGTGGCACCCTTCACACCTTATGACAGAGTAAATTTTTTGATGCGCAGGTGAAATTATTTTTCATGATAAAGGTATGTCCTGACTGGAACTTGTACGTTGATCCCTCAATGAGGTGGATGCAAGCCCTGCAGTTGGAACGACCACATTTTTTGACGGTGGGCGGTGGGTTTGTGTTGTGTAATTTTGCATTGGTGAGTAGGTTTTTTTAGGGATTTAGGTTGTCTCTTACTTTTTATTATTTTATGAGCTGTGAGTAATTTTTTTAGCCAGGGGTCTTGATTTAGCTGTGGAATGTTGTTGTATATAATAGTGTAAGCTTCTGCATTTCTTGGGATGTATGTTGAGAGATAGGGGAGGCTATTTACTGTACTGTGGATGTGTTTTGGTTTTCGTAAGTCCTGAGTGTTAATTGATTTGGCCCATTCTATTCCATTGTCCACTAGTGATGCTGGGTAATGTCTTTCGAGAAGAATTGCTTTTAGTTCTCGGAGTCTTTTATTTCGTGTTCTATAATTTGAGACAATTGTGCAGATTCTTCTCGCTAGGTTGAAGGGGATATTTGTCTTTGTGTGCTTCGGGTGATTGGAGGTGAACAGAAGTTATTGTTCGGAATCAGTGGATTTGTAGTGGATGTCAGTTTCAATGTTAACGCCTTTTTTAATGATTAGAATGTCAAGAAAAGGGAGATGGTCCTGACTATATTCCATTGTGAATTGGATGTGGTTATTTACACTGTTGATAAGGTTTTTGAAGTCAATAAGTTGGTCGAGTGTGTGGGACGATTGGATGAAGCAATCATCTAAGTAGCGTTTCCAGTTCTCCAACAGGTATTTGTGGAAAGATTGGCCGTACTTATATTTGGACTTTTCTTAAATATGTGATTCTAGGTAGGGCATCACCAGGTTTGCATAGGTAGGGGCAACTTTCGTACCCATTGCAGTTCCTGAAACCTGTCTGTAAGTGTTATTAAAATTCATAAAGTAGCTTTGCAGAATAAATTTGAGTCCCTCAATAATGAATTCGTTTTTATTCTTTCCGGGATCTCATTGGGGTATTTATCTAGCCAGAATTTAATGGCTTTCAGTCCATATTCATGTGGGATCGTAGTGTAAAGGTTTATTACATCAAAGGAGACGATTAAAACGTCTTTATCGGTATGTTTGGGGAGATGATTTAATAGGTCCAGGTCATCTCTTACAATACTTGGAATGTGTTTCAGTATTGGTTTTAGGATGATATCGATAAAGTTGCTAAGTCTGTGTGTTTCACAGCTTGGGCCTGCCACTATTGGTCTTAGTTTGAGATCAGTGGGATGTGGTATAGTGATGCAGGTTGAAGTGGACTTTTTGCAAGCTTCTGTGATAATTTCACTCTTGTGAAGCCCATAGAGTGTGCTGGTTTTGCAATTAAAGTTTGTCATGTAGTCGGATTCCTTTGCTGTTAAGTCATTCCGGTGTTGGTAAATGAGTGCCTTCAATTTAATTTTGTTTTGGATTGCTGGTAGTCGACTACTCTTTCATAGTAGGTAGTATCCTCTAAAAGGTGAGATACAGAGTTTTTATATTGCTCAGTATTCATAATAACGACCGTACTACCCTTATCAGCTTCCTTTATTGTGACGTCATGATTGTCTCGTAGCGTATGGATGATTTCCCATTCTCTTTTACTGGTGTTGGGTTTGGGTTTAGGTTGTGGGAGTTCACCATAAGGGAAGTTTGAGATGTAGTTGCAAAATTTGTCTAAGGTTTTGTTTCTGCCTTTTATGGGATTATAGCTGCTTTTGTTACGAACCATTGATTCGTCATTATTATTTGTTTCTTTGTCAAAAAATTCCTCTGAGAGGCGTAATTTTCTGCAAAAGTGTGAGATGTCATTCTGTATTTCCCTCAGGTTAGGATATTGCGGAGTTGGGGTGAATTTAAGTCCTTTTGAAAGAATTTTTATTTGTGGTGTCGACAAGTTTAGGTTCGAGAGATTCACTATTTTTGGTTTTTCGGGGTTGGTATCTACCATCTGGTGTCGTGGAAAATGATGCCCTTGCCTAAAAAATTACTCCTGGGGGTTCTTCTATCTGCGGTATTTTGGTGTGTGTGGTTCTTTCCCCCGTTGATATGTTGTCTGCTGAGGGGATTTTGGTTGTTCCAGAGTCTGGGTTGTTGGTGTGGCCTACTGGAAGAGTTTTGGTTATTCCAGGGTCTGGGTTGTTCATACTGGGTGTAATGTTGGTTCCTTAGACTGGGTTGGAAACCACATTCATGGTTTAGAGGTGAATTCTTATATGTTGGGAGGGAACTCCGAGTTCGGAACGTTTTGGGTTGGGATCTACAATCATAGTTCAGAAGTAGGTTTCTAAGTGATGGGTAAGATCTCTGATTCTGGAACGGTTCTTGTGTGGGTTAAGGACTAATTGGACGAAAGCCAAAATAGACAAAGCTAAGTAGATTCCCAGTGTAGGTTATGCAAATCAAAAGAGAAAAATGTTACTCATATAGTAAGTGAATGTAACATGATGGCAAAGAAAGAATAGAAGAAAAGACATGATAACCTAGGGAAAGTAATCCACAGAGAGGTATGTAGAAAGCTAAGATTTGACTATACTAATAATATGAAGATGAACCTAGTAAAGGTACTAGAAAGTAAGAAATAAAAGATGTTGTGGGAGTTTAACATTCAGACTGGCAGAGTAATAGAAGCTAGAAGGCTTGGTTTAGTAGCAGTAGGTAAAGAGAATAGAAAGTGCCAGATAATTGACTTTACAGTCACAAATGATGAGAAAGTCAATATAAATGGTTTAGAAAAAAACAGCAAAGTACCAGGACCCAACCACTGAATTACAGAGACTATGGAAAGTGCGGGTAAAATCTATTCCAGTAGTTATAGGTGCATTGGGAACTATCGCTAAAGATTCGAACAGATGGATAGAGGAAATAGGCATAACACATAATTTAGTACAGCTCCAGAAAACAGTGTTATTAGGGACAGCTTGGATGCTTAGGAGGGTTCTTGGCATCTAAGGTTACTCTGTTGTAGCTTGATGTTAGGAATTTTTCCTTTCCAACAGTTTCATCTGTTGTGAGTAAATGAATAATAACAATAACAACAATAAGAACTACCAACATGTCCTTCTTGTAGCCAATTGCCACATGTTTCCAAATGAGGGAATATTTCCCCATGGTCAGACATGTTTTTCATGGAAAACTGGAAAAGACACAACATCACTTGTGTGATGGTGATTTACAACCATCGTGTGCTGTCAACACCTGGCTACTCACCCCCCCCACACACACACACACACGCACATGTATATATAAATGATGAGCTTCTTTCAGTTTCTATCAACGAAATCCACTCCCAAGGCTTTGGCCAACCATTGACCTATAACAGAAGACACTTGTCCAAAATGCTGTGAGTGGAATTGAACCTGAAACCACAAGGTCAGGAAGCAAGCTTCTCAACCACACTTGGATCTAAAAAGAAACATTAACTATAAAAAATGGTATTACTAACCTTTCTGCACAATGGCTGCTGCACCTTCTCCCATATTTTCCAATATAAAATTAACTATTTCATCTGTTTCACTTCCTAAATCTGAATTTAATATTATGCTCTCAGATTGCTTCTGCATTTTACATAAGAAATTCTTTCCTTCTTCATTTTCCAGAAATTCTTGAAATCCAAACATTTCAAAGTTTTCTTCTTTTGAGCTGATATCTTTTCTTAAGTTTTCTATAAATGTTTCCATTTTCCTAATTTGGTTTTGTGTTCCTTCCAGGTGTAACTTATTATCTTTGAGACACACATTCTTAATTTTATGTTTCCCACTAAAGTCATTGATTTCCTGTTCTTTGAACTCTTTAAGAAAGAGGAAATGTTCAAGAGGCATCGATATATAAGATTCATAAATTAAAGATTGCTTAAAGTTATCAATTTTGGTTTTTATATCATTAACTACAGCATCAACAGCAACAATAGAATCTTCTCCAAAAAAACAGAAATCTGGAAACTCTTCTTTTAGACTTTCAAAATATGTCAGCCACATTCCATGAATTGGAGTATCCTTAATTTTGTCTACAAAATCCAGTGTATTGGCAACAAAAGTTTCTTTCATGATTTCTTCCAAAAGTGAAAGATGTGTTTTATCACTTGCATAAAGTATTACTGAATCACCATCACCCGTTTCCCATGAACCGATACATTTCTTGTTTCTCAGTTTTTCATCAAGATATTCTTTCACTGATTTTTTATTTATGATCATTCCAGTATTTAAAGGCAAACACAATTCAGATTTTACAATTGACCGAAGAATTTCATACATATTCTTTTGACAATTAGTTACTTTGGAATACTGGCCTTCAAAAATAACTTTGTTACTTTCAGCTGTGACTTTTAGACCTTCAAATTGTCTTTCTGCATCCGCAAAAAATTCGAGACCAGACAGAATACATCTTTCGTGAATATTTAACTCATCCTCACGTTCCGTTCTAAGATTATCCAAAAGTCTCTTTTTCATTTTAATTACACTACTTTTATCAAATCCCAAAATATGAACTTTATGATATCGGAAATCAAAATAAAAATACTTCTTATCATCTTCACTTTTAAATGTTCTGACAATGTCTTCAAAAATTTCATCTGGAACATAAATAATTTCAACAGTAATGGAATTTAATAAATCTTCCAAACATTTTTCAATTTCTTCAAAATTTTCTTCAGAATATTTTAATTTGAGTTTATTACTCTTGGAATCTTTCCAAATTACTTCAGCCAATTCCTTTAACTTGGAATCAAATACTAATTGATGTTTCTGTAAGAAAGTCAGATGGAACTGGGAAGGTAGTAAATAGTCATGGACTTGCTGGCTTGAAATGGTATTTTCTTCACATGGTACCCAGAACGGTTGAACATTCACCTTCATACCTTCCAGTTGATGTCGTCTTCTACAAACGTCCAGCACAACTAAATTATGAAAAAGTAAAAAGATAAAATCATTTCGTTGGTGAGGGATTAGGGGTGAACTGGGGAGTTCAGTGGGTAAAGAGAGAAAAATATTTGAAGACAAAGTGATATGTTATTATTATAATACATTAGCAAACAGGAAAATATAATCAACATTTAACTGATACTAAGTAAACACTATCTCTATTAATTATAATAAATACTAGAACATCACTGGAATTTTGGTTTCAGATTTTGGCACAAGGCCAGCAATTTCAGGAGAGTGGCAAAGTCAATTACATCAACCCCAGTGCTCAACTGGTACTTATTTTATTGACCATAAACATCACTGGAATTTTGGTTTCAGATTTTGGCACAAGGCCAGCAATTTCAGGTCAAGTGGCAAGTCAATTACATCAACCCCAGTGCTCAACTGGTACTTATTTTATTGACCATAAACATCACTGGAATTTTGGTTTCAGATTTGGCACAAGGCCAGCAATTTCAGGAATGGCAAGTCAATTACATCAACCCCAGTGCTCAACTGGTACTTATTTTATTGACCATAAACATCACTGGAATTTTGGTTTCAGATTTTGGCACAAGGCCAGCAATTTCAGGTCAATGGCAAAGTCAATTACATCAACCCCAGTGCTCAACTGGTACTTATTTTATTGACCATAAACATCACTGGAATTTTGGTTTCAGATTTTGGCACAAGGCCAGCAATTTCAGGTCAATGGCAAAGTCAATTACATCAACCCCAGTGCTCAACTGGTACTTATTTTATTGACCATAAACATCACTGGAATTTTGGTTTCAGATTTTGGCACAAGGCCAGCAATTTCAGGAATGGCAAGTCAATTACATCAACCCCAGTGCTCAACTGGTACTTATTTTATTGACCATAAACATCACTGGAATTTGGTTTCAGATTTTGGCACAAGGCCAGCAATTTCAGGTCAGAGTGGCTAAGTCAATTACATCAACCCCAGTGCTCAACTGGTACTTATTTTATTGACCATAAACATCACTGGAATTTTGGTTTCAATTTTGGCACAAGGCCAGCAATTTCAGGAGAGTGGCAAGTCAATTACATCAACCCCAGTGCTCAACTGGTACTTATTTTATTGACCATAAACATCACTGGAATTTTGGTTTCAGATTTTGGCACAAGGCCAGCAATTTCAGGAGAGTGGCAAAGTCAATTACATCAACCCCAGTGCTCAACTGGTACTTATTTTATTGACCATAAACATCACTGGAATTTTGGTTTCAGATTTTGGCACAAGGCCAGCAATTTCAGGTCAATGGCAAAGTCAATTACATCAACCCCAGTGCTCAACTGGTACTTATTTTATTGACCATAAACATCACTGGAATTTTGGTTTCAGATTTTGGCACAAGGCCAGCAATTTCAGGAGAGTGGCAAAGTCAATTACATCAACCCCAGTGCTCAACTGGTACTTATTTTATTGACCATAAACATCACTGGAATTTTGGTTTCAGATTTTGGCACAAGGCCAGCAATTTCAGGAGAGTGGCAAAGTCAATTACATCAACCCCAGTGCTCAACTGGTACTTATTTTATTGACCATAAACATCACTGGAATTTTGGTTTCAGATTTTGGCACAAGGCCAGCAATTTCAGGAGAGTGGCAAAGTCAATTACATCAACCCCAGTGCTCAACTGGTACTTATTTTATTGACCATAAACATCACTGGAATTTTGGTTTCAGATTTTGGCACAAGGCCAGCAATTTCAGGAGAGTGGCAAAGTCAATTACATCAACCCCAGTGCTCAACTGGTACTTATTTTATTGACCATAAACATCACTGGAATTTTGGTTTCAAATTTTGGCACAAGGCCAGCAATTTCAGGAGAGTGGCAAGTCAATTACATCAACCCCAGTGCTCAACTGGTACTTATTTTATTGACCATAAACATCACTGGAATTTTGGTTTCAGATTTTGGCACAAGGCCAGCAATTTCAGGAGAGTGGCAAAGTCAATTACATCAACCCCAGTGCTCAACTGGTACTTATTTTTTGACCATAAACATCACTGGAATTTTGGTTTCAGATTTTGGCACAAGGCCAGCAATTTCAGGAGAGTGGCAAGTCAATTACATCAACCCCAGTGCTCAACTGGTACTTATTTTATTGACCATAAACATCACTGGAATTTTGGTTTCAGATTTTGGCACAAGGCCAGCAATTTCAGGAGAGTGGCAAAGTCAATTACATCAACCCCAGTGCTCAACTGGTACTTATTTTATTGACCATAAACATCACTGGAATTTTGGTTTCAGATTTTGGCACAAGGCCAGCAATTTCAGGAGAGTGGCAAGTCAATTACATCAACCCCAGTGCTCAACTGGTACTTATTTTATTGACCATAAACATCACTGGAATTTTGGTTTCAGATTTGGCACAAGGCCAGCAATTTCAGGAGAGTGGCAAGTCAATTACATCAACCCCAGTGCTCAACTGGTACTTATTTTATTGACCATAAACATCACTGGAATTTTGGTTTCAGATTTTGGCACAAGGCCAGCAATTTCAGGAGAGTGGCAAAGTCAATTACATCAACCCCAGTGCTCAACTGGTACTTATTTTATTGACCATAAACATCACTGGAATTTTGGTTTCAAATTTTGGCACAAGGCCAGCAATTTCAGGAGAGTGGCAAAGTCAATTACATCAACCCCAGTGCTCAACTGGTACTTATTTTATTGACCATAAACATCACTGGAATTTTGGTTTCAGATTTTGGCACAAGGCCAGCAATTTCAGGTCAATGGCAAAGTCAATTACATCAACCCCAGTGCTCAACTGGTACTTATTTTATTGACCATAAACATCACTGGAATTTTGGTTTCAGATTTTGGCACAAGGCCAGCAATTTCAGGTCAATGGCAAAGTCAATTACATCAACCCCAGTGCTCAACTGGTACTTATTTTATTGACCATAAACATCACTGGAATTTTGGTTTCAGATTTTGGCACAAGGCCAGCAATTTCAGGAGAGTGGCAAAGTCAATTACATCAACCCCAGTGCTCAACTGGTACTTATTTTATTGACCATAAACATCACTGGAATTTTGGTTTCAGATTTTGGCACAAGGCCAGCAATTTCAGGAGAGTGTCAAAGTCAATTACATCAACCCCAGTGCTCAACTGGTACTTATTTTATTGACCATAAACATCACTGGAATTTTGGTTTCAGATTTTGGCACAAGGCCAGCAATTTCAGGTCAATGGCAAAGTCAATTACATCAACCCCAGTGCTCAACTGGTACTTATTTTATTGACCATAAACATCACTGGAATTTTGGTTTCAGATTTTGGCACAAGGCCAGCAATTTCAGGAATGGCAAAGTCAATTACATCAACCCCAGTGCTCAACTGGTACTTATTTTATTGACCATAAACATCACTGGAATTTTGGTTTCAGATTTTGGCACAAGGCCAGCAATTTCAGGAGATGGCAAGTCAATTACATCAACCCCAGTGCTCAACTGGTACTTATTTTATTGACCATAAACATCACTGGAATTTTGGTTTCAGATTTTGGCACAAGGCCAGCAATTTCAGGAAATGGCAAAGTCAATTACATCAACCCCAGTGCTCAACTGGTACTTATTTTATTGACCATAAACATCACTGGAATTTTGGTTTCAAATTTTGGCACAAGGCCAGCAATTTCAGGAGAGTGGCAAAGTCAATTACATCAACCCCAGTGCTCAACTGGTACTTATTTTATTGACCATAAACATCACTGGAATTTTGGTTTCAGATTTTGGCACAAGGCCAGCAATTTCAGGTCAATGGCAAAGTCAATTACATCAACCCCAGTGCTCAACTGGTACTTATTTTATTGACCATAAACATCACTGGAATTTTGGTTTCAGATTTTGGCACAAGGCCAGCAATTTCAGGTCAATGGCAAAGTCAATTACATCAACCCCAGTGCTCAACTGGTACTTATTTTATTGACCATAAACATCACTGGAATTTTGGTTTCAATTTTGGCACAAGGCCAGCAATTTCAGGACAATGGCAAAGTCAATTACATCAACCCCAGTGCTCAACTGGTACTTATTTTATTGACCATAAACATCACTGGAATTTTGGTTTCAGATTTTGGCACAAGGCCAGCAATTTCAGGAGAGTGGCAAAGTCAATTACATCAACCCCAGTGCTCAACTGGTACTTATTTTATTGACCATAAACATCACTGGAATTTTGGTTTCAGATTTTGGCACAAGGCCAGCAATTTCAGGAGATGGCAAAGTCAATTACATCAACCCCAGTGCTCAACTGGTACTTATTTTATTGACCATAAACATCACTGGAATTTTGGTTTCAGATTTTGGCACAAGGCCAGCAATTTCAGGAATGGCAAGTCAATTACATCAACCCCAGTGCTCAACTGGTACTTATTTTATTGACCATAAACATCACTGGAATTTTGGTTTCAATTTTGGCACAAGGCCAGCAATTTCAGGAGAGTGGCAAAGTCAATTACATCAACCCCAGTGCTCAACTGGTACTTATTTTATTGACCATAAACATCACTGGAATTTTGGTTTCAGATTTTGGCACAAGGCCAGCAATTTCAGGAGAGTGGCAAGTCAATTACATCAACCCCAGTGCTCAACTGGTACTTATTTTATTGACCATAAACATCACTGGAATTTTGGTTTCAGATTTTGGCACAAGGCCAGCAATTTCAGGAGAGGCTAAGTCAATTACATCAACCCCAGTGCTCAACTGGTACTTATTTTATTGACCATAAACATCACTGGAATTTTGGTTTCAGATTTTGGCACAAGGCCAGCAATTTCAGGAGAGTGGCAAGTCAATTACATCAACCCCAGTGCTCAACTGGTACTTATTTTATTGACCATAAACATCACTGGAATTTTGGTTTCAGATTTTGGCACAAGGCCAGCAATTTCAGGAGAGTGGCAAGTCAATTACATCAACCCCAGTGCTCAACTGGTACTTATTTTATTGACCATAAACATCACTGGAATTTTGGTTTCAGATTTTGGCACAAGGCCAGCAATTTCAGGTCAATGGCAAAGTCAATTACATCAACCCCAGTGCTCAACTGGTACTTATTTTATTGACCATAAACATCACTGGAATTTTGGTTTCAATTTTTGGCACAAGGCCAGCAATTTCAGGTCAATGGCTAAGTCAATTACATCAACCCCAGTGCTCAACTGGTACTTATTTTATTGACCATAAACATCACTGGAATTTTGGTTTCAGATTTTGGCACAAGGCCAGCAATTTCAGGTCAATGGCAAAGTCAATTACATCAACCCCAGTGCTCAACTGGTACTTATTTTATTGACCATAAACATCACTGGAATTTTGGTTTCAATTTTGGCACAAGGCCAGCAATTTCAGGAGAGTGGCTAAGTCAATTACATCAACCCCAGTGCTCAACTGGTACTTATTTTATTGACCATAAACATCACTGGAATTTTGGTTTCAAATTTTGGCACAAGGCCAGGAATTTCAGGACAATGGCAAAGTCAATTACATCAACCCCAGTGCTCAACTGGTACTTATTTTATTGACCATAAACATCACTGGAATTTTGGTTTCAAATTTTGGCACAAGGCCAGCAATTTCAGGAGAGTGGCTAAGTCAATTACATCAACCCAGTGCTCAACTGGTACTTATTTTATTGACCATAAACATCACTGGAATTTTGGTTTCAAATTTTGGCACAAGGCCAGCAATTTCAGGAGAGTGGCTAAGTCAATTACATCAACCCCAGTGCTCAACTGGTACTTATTTTATTGACCATAAACATCACTGGAATTTTGGTTTCAATTTTGGCACAAGGCCAGCAATTTCAGGACAATGGCAAAGTCAATTACATCAACCCCAGTGCTCAACTGGTACTTATTTTATTGACCATAAACATCACTGGAATTTTGGTTTCAAATTTTGGCACAAGGCCAGCAATTTCAGGAGAGTGGCTAAGTCAATTACATCAACCCCAGTGCTCAACTGGTACTTATTTTATTGACCATAAACATCACTGGAATTTTGGTTTCAAATTTTGGCACAAGGCCAGCAATTTCAGGAGAGTGGCAAAGTCAATTACATCAACCCCAGTGCTCAACTGGTACTTATTTTATTGACCATAAACATCACTGGAATTTTGGTTTCAAATTTTGGCACAAGGCCAGCAATTTCAGGAGAGTGGCTAAGTCAATTACATCAACCCCAGTGCTCAACTGGTACTTATTTTATTGACCATAAACATCACTGGAATTTTGGTTTCAGATTTTGGCACAAGGCCAGCAATTTCAGGAGATGGCAAAGTCAATTACATCAACCCCAGTGCTCAACTGGTACTTATTTTATTGACCATAAACATCACTGGAATTTTGGTTTCAAATTTTGGCACAAGGCCAGCAATTTCAGGAGAGTGGCAAAGTCAATTACATCAACCCCAGTGCTCAACTGGTACTTATTTTATTGACCATAAACATCACTGGAATTTTGGTTTCAAATTTTGGCACAAGTCCAGCAATTTCAGGAGAGTGTCAAAGTCAATTACATCAACCCCAGTGCTCAACTGGTACTTATTTTATTGACCATAAACATCACTGGAATTTTGGTTTCAGATTTTGGCACAAAACCAGTAATTTCAGGAGAGTGTCTAAGTCAATTACATCAACCCCAGTGCTCAACTGGTACTTATTTTATTGACCATAAACATCACTGGAATTGTCGTTTCAGATTTTGGCACAAGGCCAGCAATTTCAGGTCAATGGCAAAGTCAATTACATCAACCCCAGTGCTCAACTGGTACTTATTTTATTCACCATAAACATCACTGGAATTTTGGTTTCAGATTTTCTCACAAGGCCAGCAATTTCAGGTCAATGGCTAAGTCAATTACATCAACCCCAGTGCTCAACTGGTACTTATTTTATTGACCATAAACATCACTGGAATTTTGGTTTCAATTTTTGGCACAAGGCCAGCAATTTCAGGTCAATGGCTAAGTCAATTACATCAAACCCAGTGCTCAACTGGTACTTATTTTATTGACAATAAACATCACTGGAATTTTGGTTTCAGATTTTGGCACAAGGTCAGCAATTTCAGGTCAATGGCTAAGTCAATTACATCAACCCCAGTGCTCAACTGATACTTATTTTATTCACCATAAACATCACTGGAATTTTGGTTTCAGATTTTGGCACAAGGCCAGGAATTTCAGGAGAGTGTCTAAGTCAATTACATCAACCCCAGTGCTCAACTGGTACTTATTTTATTGACCATAAACATCACTGGAATTTTGGTTTCAAATTTTGGCACAAGGCCAGGAATTTCAGGACAATGGCAAAGTCAATTACATCAACCCCAGTGCTCAACTGGTACTTATTTTATTGACCATAAACATCACTGGAATTTTGGTTTCAAATTTTGGCACAAGGCCAGCAATTTCAGGAGAGTGGCTAAGTCAATTACATCAACCCCAGTGCTCAACTGGTACTTATTTTATTGACCATAAACATCACTGGAATGTTGCTTTCAAATTTTGGCACAAGTCCAGCAATTTCAGGAGAGTGTCAAAGTCAATTACATCAACCCCAGTGCTCAACTGGTACTTATTTTATTGACCATAAACATCACTGGAATTTTGGTTTCAGATTTTGGCACAAAACCAGTAATTTCAGGAGAGTGTCTAAGTCAATTACATCAACCCCAGTGCTCAACTGGTACTTATTTTATTGACCATAAACATCACTGGAATTTTGGTTTCAATTTTTGGCACAAGGCCAGCAATTTCAGGTCAATGGCTAAGTCAATTACATCAACCCCAGTGCTCAACTGGTACTTATTTTATTGACCATAAACATCACTGGAATTTTGGTTCAATTTTGGCACAAGGCCAGCAATTTCAGGTCAATGGCTAAGTCAATTACATCAACCCCAGTGCTCAACTGGTACTTATTTTATTGACCACAAACATCACTGTAATTTTGGTTTCAATTTTGGCACAAGGCCAGCAATTTCAGGTCAATGGCTAAGTCAATTACATCAACCCCAGTGCTCAACTGGTACTTATTTTATTGACCATAAACATCACTGGAATTTAGGTTTCAAATTTTGGCACAAGGCCAGGAATTTCAGGAGAGTGTCTAAGTCAATTACATCAACCCCAGTGCTCAACTGGCACTTATTTTATTGACCATAAACATCACTGGAATTTTGGTTTCAAATTTTGGCACAAGGCCAGCAATTTCAGGAGAGTGGCTAAGTCAATTACATCAACCCACTGCTCAACTGGTACTTATTTTATTGACCATAAACATCACTGGAATTTTGGTTTCAAATTTTGGCACAAGTTCAGCAATTTCAGGAGAGTGTCTAAGTCAATTACATCAACCCCAGTGCTCAACTGGTACTTATTTTATTGACCATAAACATCACTGGAATTTTGGTTTCAAATTTTGGCACAAGGTCAGCAATTTCAGGTGTGTGTCTAAGTCAATTACATCAACCCCAGTGCTCAACTGGTACTTATTTTATTGACCATAAACATCACTGGAATTGTGGTTTCAGATTTTGGCACAAGGCCAGCAATTTCAGGTCAATGGCAAAGTCAATTACATCAACCCCAGTGCTCAACTGGTACTTATTTTATTGACCATAAACATCACTGGAATTTTAGTTTCAAATTTTGGCACAAGGCCAGCAATTTCAGGTCAATGGCAAAGTCAATTACATCAACACCAGTGCTCAACTGGTACTTATTTTATTGACCATAAACATCACTGGAGTTTTGGTTTCAAATTTTGGCACAAGGCCAGCAATTTCAGGTCAATGGCTAAGTCAATTATATCAACCCCATTGCTCAACTGGTACTTATTTTATTGACCATAAACATCACTGGAATTGTGGTTTCAGATTTTGGCACAAGGCCAGCAATTTCAGGTCAATGGCAAAGTCAATTACATCAACCCCAGTGCTCAACTGGTACTTATTTTATTGACCATAACCATCACTGGAATTTTGGTTTCAAATTTTGGCACAAGGCCAGCAATTTCAGGTCAATGGCAAAGTCAATTACATCAACCCCAGTGCTCAACTTGTACTTATTTTATTGACCATAAACATCACTGGAATTTTGGTTTCAAATTTTGGCACAAGTCCAACAATTTCAGGAGAGTGGCAAAGTCAATTACATCAACCCCAGTGCTCAACTGGTATTTATTTTATTGACCATAAACATCACTGGAATTTTGGTTTTAGATTTTGGCACAAAACCAGTAATTTCAGGAGAGTGTCTAAGTCAATTACATCAACCCCAGTGCTCAACTGGTACTTATTTTATTGACCATAAACATCACTGGAATTGTGGTTTCAGATTTTGGCACAAGGCCAGCAATTTCAGGTCAATGGCAAAGTCAATTACATCAACCCCAGTGCTCAACTGTTACTTATTTTATTCACCATAAACATCACTGGAATTTTGGTTTCAGATTTTGTCACAAGGCCAGCAATTTCAGGTCAATGGCTAAGTCAATTACATCAACCCCAGTGCTCAACTGGTACTTATTTTATTGACCATAAACATCACTGGAATTGTGGTTTCAGATTTTGGCACAAGGCCAGCAATTTCAGGTCGATGGCTAAGTCAATTACATCAACCCCAGTGCTCAACTGGTACTTATTTTATTGACCATAAACATCACTGGAATTTTGGTTTCAATTTTTGGCACAAGGCCAGCAATTTCAGGTCAATGGCTAAGTCAATTACATCAACCCCAGTGCTCAACTGGTACTTATTTTATTGACCATAAACATCACTGGAATTTTGGTTCCAGATTTTGGCACAAGGCCAGCAATTTCAGGTCAATGGCTAAGTCAATTACATCAACCCCAGTGCTCAACTGGTACTTATTTTATTGACCACAAACATCACTGGAATTTTGGTTTCAATTTTTGGCACAAGGCCAGCAATTTCAGGTCAATGGCTAAGTCAATTACATCAACCCCAGTGCTCAACTGGTACTTATTTTATTGACCATAAACATCACTGGAATTTTGGCTTCAGATTTTGGCACAAGGCCAGCAATTTCAGGTCAATGGCTAAGTCAATTACATCAACCCCAGTGCTCAACTGGTACTTATTTTATTGACCATAAACATCACTGGAATTTAGGTTTCAAATTTTGGCACAAGGCCAGGAATTTCAGGAGAGTGTCTAAGTCAATTACATCAACCCCAGCGCTCAACTGGCACTTATTTTATTGACCATAAACATCACTGGAATTTTGGTTTCAAATTTTGGCACAAGGCCAGCAATTTCAGGAGAGTGTCTAAGTCAATTACATCAACCCACTGCTCAACTGGTACTTATTTTATTGACCATAAATATCACTGGAATTTTGGTTTCAAATTTTGGCACAAGGTCAGCAATTTCAGGTGTGTGTCTAAGTCAATTACATCAACCCCAGTGCTCAACTGGTACTTATTTTATTGACCATAAACATCACTGGAATTGTGGTTTCAGATTTTGGCACAAGGCCAGCAATTTCAGGTCAATGGCAAAGTCAATTACATCAACCCCAGTGCTCAACTGGTACTTATTTTATTGACCATAAACATCACTGGAATTTTAGTTTCAAATTTTGGCACAAGGCCAGCAATTTCAGGTCAATGGCAAAGTCAATTACATCAACCCCAGTGCTCAACTGGTACTTATTTTATTGACCATAAACATCACTGGAATTTTGGTTTCAAATTTTGGCACAAGGCCAGCAATTTCAGGAGAGTGGCTAAGTCAATTACATGTACCCCACTGCTCAATTGGTACTCATTTTATTGACCACAAACATCACTGGAATTTTGGTTTCAAATTTTGGCACAAGGCCAGCAATTTTAGGAGAGTGGCTAAGTCAATTACATCAACCCCATTGCTCAACTGGTACTTATTTTATTGACCATAAACATCACTGGAGTTTTGGTTTCAAATTTTGGCACAAGGCCAGCAATTTCAGGAGAGTGGCTAAGTCAATTATATCAACCCCAGTGCTCAACTGGTACTTATTTTATTGACCATAAACATCACTGGAATTTTGGTTTCAAATTTTGGCACAAGGCCAGCAATTTCAGGAGAGTGTCTAAGTCAATTACATCAACCCCAGTGATCAACTGGTACTTATTTTATTGACCATAAACATCACTGGAGTTTTGGTTTCAAATTTTGGCACAAGGCCAGCAATTTCAGGTCAATGGCTAAATCAATTATATCAACCCCATTGCTCAACTGGTACTTATTTTATTGACCATAAACATCACTGGAGTTTTGGTTTCAAATTTTGGCACAAGGCCAGCAATTTCAGGTCAATGGCTAAGTCAATTATATCAACCCCATTGCTCAACTGGTACTTATTTTATTGACAGTAAACATCACTGGAGTTTTGGTTTCAAATTTTGGCACAAGGCCAGCAATTTCAGGAGAGTGGCTAAGTCAATTACCTCAACCCCAGTGCTCAACTGGTACTTATTTTATTGACCATAAACATCACTGGAATTTTGGTTTCAAATTTTGGCACAAGGCCAGCAATTTCAGGAGATTGTCTAAGGCAATTACATCAACACCAGTGATCAATTGGTACTTATTTTATTGACCATAAACATCACTGGAATTTTGGTTTCAAATTTTGGCACAAGGCCAGCAATTTCAGGAGATTGTCTAAGGCAATTACCTCAACCCCAGTGATCAATTGGTACTTATTTTATTGACCATAAACATCACTGGAATTTTGGTTTCAAATTTTGGCACAAGGCCAGCAATTTCAGGAGATTGTCTAAGGCAATTACATCAACACCAGTGATCAATTGGTACTTATTTTATTGACCATAAACATCACTGGAATTTTGGTTTCAAATTTTGGCACAAGGCCAGCAATTTCAGGAGATTGTCTAAGGCAATTACCTCAACCCCAGTGATCAATTGGTACTTATTTTATTGACCATAAACATCACTGGAATTTTGGTTTCAAATTTTGGCACAAGGCCAGCAATTTCAGGAGAGTGTCTAAGTCAATTACATCAACCCCAGTGCTCAACTGGTACTTATTTTATTGACAATAAACATCACTGGAATTTTGGTTTCAAATTTTGGCACAAGGCCAGCAATTTCAGGAGAGTGGCTAAGTCAATTATATCAACCCTAGTGCTCAACTGGTACTTATTTTATTGACCATAAACATCACTGGAATTTTGGTTTCAGATTTTGGCACAAGGCCAGCAATTTCAGGAGAGTGTCTAAGTCAATTACATCAACCCCATTGCTCAACTGGTACTTATTTTATTGACAATAAACATCACTGGAATTTTGGTTTCAAATTTTGGCACAAGGCCAGCAATTTCAGGAGAGTGTCTAAGTCAATTACATCAACCCCAGTGCTCAACTGGTACTTATTTTATTGACCATAAACATCACTGGAGTTTTGGTTTCAAATTTTGGCACAAGGCCAGCAATTTCAGGTCAATGGCTAAGTCAATTATATCAACCCCATTGCTCAACTGGTACTTATTTTATTGACCATAAACATCACTGGAATTTTGGTTTCAAATTTTGGCACAAGGCCAGCAATTTCAGGTCAATGGCTAAGTCAATTACCTCAACCCCAGTGCTCAACTGGTACTTATTTTATTGACCATAAACATCACTGGAATTTTGGTTTCAAATTTTGGCACAAGGCCAGCAATTTCAGGAGAATGGCTAAGTCAATTACATCAACCCCAGTGCTCAATTGGTACTTATTTTATTGACCATAAACATCACTGGAATTTTGGTTTCAAATTTTGGCACAAGGCCAGCAATTTCAGGAGAGTGTCTAAGGCAATTACATCAACACCAGTGATCAATTGGTACTTATTTTATTGACCATAAACATCACTGGAATTTTGGTTTCAAATTTTGGCACAAGTCCAGCAATTTCAGGAGAGTGTCTAAGTCAATTACATCAACCCCAGTGCTCAATTGGTACTTATTTTATTGACCATAAACATCACTGGAATTTTGGTTTCAAATTTTGGCACAAGTCCAGCAATTTCAGTAGATTGGCAAAGTCAATTACATCAACCCCAGTGCTCAACTGGTACTTATTTTTTTGACCATAAACATCACTGGAATTTTGGTTTCAAATTTTGGCACAAGTCCAGCAATTTCAGGAGAGTGTCTAAGTCAATTACATCAACCCCAGTGCTCAACTTGTATTTATTTTATTGACCATAAACATCACTGGAATTTTGGTTTCAAATTTTGGCACAAGGCCAGCAATTTCAGGAGAGTGTCTAAGTCAATTACATCAACCCCAGTGCACAACTCGTACTTATTTTATTGACCATTAACATCACTGGAATTTTGGTTATGTTGGTGTGTGATTTCATGTAATTCATGAGACCTGCATTTTTGAGTTAATTGCTATCTACTTTGTAATGGTGCTGTCTTCACTTTGTAATTGCTGCTGCTGCAACTTTTGCTGTTGTTGTTGTGTGTGGTGTTGTTGGTTGAGGATATGCTCTCAAGTTGCCCCTAACCAATATGAGTTGTGATGACATGACGAGGTTACAAAAGTGCTGCATTTGAAAGTGTGAGGAAAGTTTGGGTTAGAGAGAAGCAAAACATGGTACAAACAGAAACCACAGAGAATCACAGAGTCAGAGACCTGTAAAATCTTGTGGGATTTTTCAATGCAGAAAGAGCCAAGTGCTTGAGTACAACAAGCCAGGCCTGGTCGTTGTGGACAAGGTGAACCACATGTGCTCTATAACTGATGTTGCATACGCCTTTGACCCACAGTTAGTTAGGTGAACAAGTAGACAATCCTCTTAAATATGCTTGACCATGAAAGATGGAGATAGTACTAATTATTATTGGGGCCCTGGGGACAGTATCAGAAGATATTAAGAGGAAATGAGGACAGAGCGCCAAGTAGAGCTGTCTGCCACCTTGTCACAGCCATTATCATCAAGAAAATATTACATGGCTGAACAGAACATATAGCATGGTACCGTAGGCTGTGGATAGCAAGCCTCCAGGAGTTCCAACAAAACCTGAATTAAAAGAATGATAATAACTGATTCTGAAAGGTAGACTAGACAAAGAGAGGAGAAAAAAATTACTTACCACATGCCTCTTTAAAACTTACAATGTAAGTATCAGAGGTTTGTTGTTGAACTGAAGAAATATCTCCACCAGAACTTTTTTTTCTGTTTCCAAAATAACTCTGAAGTCTCTCAGAGCTGACATTTGAAGAAACGTTTTCCACTTGAACACTGTTTATTTCCTTAATTCTATCCACTTTCAGTTGATTTCCTTTTAAGGGGTTGTTTTGGCACAGCTTCTGAACATTCCCAAAATCTGCAATAAATACAGTGAATGGAAATAAATAACAGATTAATTTCAACTCTTAAATGACTTTAGATGCACAAATTTAAAAATATTGAAAAAAAAAAAACTTTGCATATGTGCTGATGAGGTTTAATAAAGCTGAAATGGAACCATCAACAGATATTCTGGTAATAATAAACTATCCTATGATAAAAGATGGTTACTCTTCTCGTTATTTAAATTCTACTGAAAGAAGACAAAAACTTTCTGACTCAAAAACTAAGTGAAATAAAGAGACGTGATACTCTCCCCTGAAGTACATAGATTTTCCCTTCCTCTCTCTCTTCCTCTTCTTTCGTGAGAAGACCTGGCAACCGAAATGAGACCATAACTTCGTGGCCTGTGCCAGGGGTGTTACCAGCCCACTTGTGCGTACCTTTTCCTTCTTTGAATACTAAACTCTGCTTGCGAAGACCTGTCGAGGCAAGTGAAATCGAAATCAAAATCAAAGTGAAATTCGATGACAGTCATGAGCACCATACGAGCATGATCATTGACAGAGCGGCTAACCGGCTTCCGTGCCAGTGGCACATGAGTGGCACCATTCGAGTGTGATCGTTGCCAGCCTCACCTTACTGGCACTACTGCCCTGTGCTAGTAGGGTGCTAAGAGCCAGAGCGGCTAACTAGCCTCTGTACCGGTGGCATGTAAGAGGCACCATTTGAGCGGGATCGTTACCGGCTTCGCCTGACTGGCACCTGTGCCGTTGGCATGTGTAAAAAATTCAAGTGAGGTTGTTGCCAGTACCGCCTGACTGGCCCCAGTGCCAGTGGCAAGTAAAAGCACCCACTACACTCTCGGAGTGGTTGGTGTTAGGAAGGGCATCCAGCTGTAGAAACTCTGCCAGATCAGACTGGAGCCTGGTGCAGCCATCTGGTTCGCAAGCCCACAGTCAAGCCGTCCAACCCATGCTAGCATGGAAAGTGGACGTTAAACGATAATGATGATGATGATGATGAAAGAATCCAGAAAATATTAAGAAATGTTTAATCCTTGAACATTTAAGCAAACCATATCTGGCCTCTCACACTAACCCTACAACATCATTCTGAAAATTAACATTTAGCTCATCAAAATCTCAAAGCTATGAGATAATACATTATTAATTCAAAACACTCTGAATAAATGTTGTAAACCAATGTTAGACTGTTATAACATCCACTCCGGTACAGAAGTATTGTTAGTTGGACAAGTAAAGACACGACTATCTATGACTGAGTATTCCAACTGCTTGATGTCACAGTATTTGTAATGATTAGCACATACCATTCATCACGTGGGAAGGGTGTTCCATTATTGCCATTATCCTCATAACATCTCACCTTTTAAGTTTTCTTTTTTTTATCTTAGGGAATGTAATTTTATTTCTTTTTATTAACAATCATTTTTGCATCACTCCATCTACCTTTTTTGAGTTTTATTTTTTCATACAGTTACATATTTATAATTCTTTTGCATTTGGCATCCACTTTCAGGAACTCTCTATATTTTCTTTTCCTTATACTTGTGCATCTAGGTTCAATTGTTTGTAGTGGCATTGGTACTTGAAAAGTATCATAGAACCATTCTATTGGTTCTTCCATTCTCTTGGGTTCATTCTCAACGAATCTTTTTTTTTTAGTTGATTCACATGTCTCTTGTATACCATTTTCCTTCCTTTTAGAGCAAGTATAGCATTGTTCCAATGCGTTTGGTAATCAAGCCATCTTCCCAACTTTGTTTTCTGATCTTATATGCCCTAACAAATACATCTTCACCAATTTTGTTAAATGTTTTGCTGTATTTTCCATTGCAATTTTCCTTTTCTTGCCAGATAGTAATTTGTCAAAGACTGATTTGATTTTCCTCACAAAAATCAGCTCCACTGGTGACATACCTGCTGGTGTGTTTGGATATGATGTCACACGGTATACTCCTAAGAATTGTTGTAAAACTATCTCATCCTTCACTTCCTTATTCAACTTTCTTAGGCCTCTTTTGAATGTATCAAACTCTGCTTATCTATTAAATCTGGGATGGTATGGCACAGTAGTTACATGTTCTACGGGGAACATTTTACAAAACTTTTTAAACTTGAAAGACACGAATTGCATTCCATTGTCAGACACTGTTGTGTCTGGAATGCCAAATCTCGCAAACAGCTCATGTAGAAAGTTTGTTGTAGTTGAGGAGGTTGGGTTTTTACACTTACAAATTTCTGGCCATTCACAGAAACTATTTACTGCCACTAAGTAGTGTGAACCATTTCAGGGACCAACGAAATCAATGTGTAATCTTGACCAGGGGACATCTACTTTTGGCCAAGGTTCACTTTTTATTGTCGGTAATTTTGCTGCTAGGGCACATCCTCTGCAACCTTACACTGAATTTTCAATTTCTCTATTTTGTAGCATGGTTTCTGTACATGACACCTTAGTGTCATGCACTGATAACAGTGTGATACACGTAGCGCAGTAGACATCAACTGTCTCCACTTGATGTATTCCCAAATACTCTGCCAACAACTGTAACCAATCCAAAACAACTCTCAACAAACTATAACAACTTCTCAAAAATTTCCTGTGACTCCATGAACTCACAAATGAGACCTTTTGACTTCCTACGATTTCTCATCTCTTGCTCTCAGTCAAACACGCTGCTACTTATATGAGTTTGGCCAGTCCATTCTCACAGGAGGTGTCATGATTCTCGCCATAACACTCTGTCCATTTTTGGCCAGTACACGTAGCTATACATTAAAGTTTTCATCCTTGAAATACCAGGATGTCCAACATGGAATTCCCTCAACATTTTCTTTTGCAATGCTTCCCGTATTACTACTCTCTGGGCATACAATTTATACACCATCACAAACTGAGTATAGGTTTACATCTTGCTTTTGTTTCACACCAATCCTGTTCCTATTTACTCTTCCTGTCTACAGTATTATTTTCATTTCTGTTATGAATTTCCACATTTCATTTTATGTCTTCTAGTGTCACCAGTAATTCACTTAACAATCCCACAATACATTTTTTATTTCTTCTTCTGCTGTTAAATGGCTCACAGTGTTTCAGTGTCCTTCTAGACAAACCATCCACATTCCCTAGTTTTTTCATGGTAAATATTCCATTTTGTAGTCATACTTCAATTATGAAATGCCCCACTGCTGTTATCTATTCACTGAATGTGTTGGAATTCCTTTTTTTAGAACCATATATTGAGAGTAGTGGGCGATGATCCATTTGTAGAGAGAAACTTCTTTCATGAATTAATCTTTGGAATTTTTTCACACTGATTGCTAACGCTTCTTTCTCTATCTGACTATAGTTTCCTTTCAGGTAGTAATAGGAACTGTGACACATGGGCTATAGCCGTTTTACTCCCATCATCATATTTGTACCGAATCACTGTACAATAATAATTTACTAATCCTAAAAATGCCTCCAAGTGGTTTGATTTTGAAGAGAATTTCCCTCCATTTAATTTTGCAAACACTTCCTCAGGACTTGGCAATGGGTAGTTATGTGAGATTAAGCAATTATTCAACCCCATTGAAAAATCTGAACAAACTCTTAACTTACTTTTTTTTTTTTTTTACATAGAAAGTAGGTGCTGACCAATCTAAGTGGTCTGTCTTCTTGATTATTCTTAGGATTTCAAGTCTTTCAAATTCCTTCTTTACCTGTTCTAGTATCCAATTTTTCCACAATGGAAAAATTCTATTTCCTTAAATGGGTTTGTTTCCTGATTTTCACCCTGTCTGTTTTGTATTCTAGTACACACTTGATTTCTATTCTGCCTGTTTCACACTTGTTTCACTTGGGAGCAATCATTATGCTCAATTCTGTGTTGTGTCTTAAATTTACTATTCTTTCCCATTCTTCTGACACTTGTAAGTTGACAACTTGGTTTTGTTCCAGCTTAGCGAGAATTCTTGTTCTTACTTCTGCATCAATTTCTGCAGTTAGTCCCTGAGTAAATATCAGGCACTTGAACATGTCTGGCATTAATTTGTCCAGCTTGAACTTTTCACTTTCCCTATTAACTCAACCAGCATATGTGATGTAGTCCTCTTTGTTGTTCTAGGATCAAGCAGTTCCACCATGTATCGAACAACGAGATTTTATTGCTAAAAATTTTACACAATATGTCTATTGTATTTTTGAAGTTTATGTCAGAAGGTTTTTTTCAGAAGTACAATATTTGCTGTAATGCTCATTTTCTCCTGTTGCCAGTTTTCTTAAGATTAGACGTGTTTTCATATTGTCGTCCCAAACTTTGCCCTCTTTATTGAAAATCTGTTCATATTTTCTATAGTAGGCCTTGAAGGTAACTCCTTCATCTGGTTCATACTTAAATTCCGTTTCTCAGTTTGCAACATAATCTGGCGAGAACGTCTTCTCAGCCTTTTTAAAATGACTTACTGTTCTTTAATTGTAGCATTTGCTGCTGTAATAGTCATTGTTGTCGTTGTTCTTGCAACTCAAGCAAACTGGCCAACAATTCTTTCATACACTTCATTGCCACTGTTGTACTCCAATGTCGGACTGTTATAACGCCCACTTCGGTAAAGTAGTATAGTTAGCTAGGCAAGTAAAGACATGACTATCTAAGACCAACCTTGCCGACTTCTCAGCGTCACAGTATTTGCAACAACTAGCATGTACAACTTGTCACGTGGGAGGGGTGGTCTATCATTATTATTATTATTATTATTATTATTATTATTATTATTATTATTATTACTTCCCCCATAACAATAAATAAGTAGAACGCTTGACAGATTAATCTGAATGCTAAAGAGTTAAGGAATGCTCTGAATTATAAAGATGAAAGTGCTAGAAGAAAGAAGAAATGCTTCAGAGTCTGTAATGAGAAATGGTAAATAAAATGGAGAGGTGAAACAACAGACAAAAGAAAAAATCACAAAAAGCGAATATATAATCCTACGTGGAAAGTCCTTCGTACAATTTTATTGATTTGAAAATTTTTGTTTGATGTGTTCAATATTATGAGAGTATCATTACTCAACATATTTGTTTTATATTGAAACTATAATTAAAAGTAAAAGACAGGCAGACCTGTGCATGTGTTTATCATTGGCACAATGATCCTCCCAAAACACACAACATAGATTTTGGTTTAGAATTAAACTATATATTTCTTTTATTATTCTGTAATATGCATTTACAAGGTAAAGACTCAGTTTTCTTTTTGCTTTAGATAGAAATTACATTTGTAACAAGTTCCCCCATCAATCAAACAAAGATGGTAAAATATTCCATTTACTTTCCCTCTTTCCAATGTTTAGAAACTGAAGGAATGGTCAAATACTGGAATCAGTTTCACTGATAAAACATCATCTCTAATATTTCTGATTTCCTGCCTGATAACCATCATTCCTGACAAATTTCTTCCTTTCCTGATAAATGTGAGAAACCAAAAGGCAAAATCTGGGAAGAAATAAAAGATATAAACAGGTGCAGACAAGGCTGTGTGGTAAGAAGTCTGCTTCCCAAACACATGGTTCTGGGTTCAGTCCCACTGTGTGGCACTTTGGGTGAGAATCTTCTACTGTAGCCTCAGTTCAACCTAGGTATTGTGAATGGATTTGGTAGACCAAAACTGAAAGTATGTGTGTGTGTCTTTGTGTCTGTTATCCGCCACTGCTTGATGACTAGTATCAGTGTGTTTATGTTCCTGTAACTTAGCAGATCAGCAAAATGAAGTGATAAAATAAGTTACCAGGCTTTAAAAAGAAAGAACTACTGGAGTTGATTCTTTTGACAAAAAAAGATCTTCAAGGTGGTGCCCCAGCATGGCCTGAGTCATTAGACTAAAAGAATTAAAACATAAAAAATATACGAATAGACGCAGGAGTGGCTGTGTGGTAAGTAGCTTGCTTACGAACCATATGGTTCCTGGTTCAGTCCCAGTGCGTGGCACCTTGGGCAAGTGTCTTCTACTATAGCCTCGGGCCGACCAAAGCCTTGTGAGTGGATTTGGTAGACGGAAACTGAAAGAAGCCCGTCGTATATATATATATATATATATGTGTGTGTGTGTGTTTGTGTGTCTGTGTTTGTCCCTCTAGCATTGCTTGACAACCGATGCTGGTGTGTTTACGGCCCAGTTACTTAGTGGTTCGGCAAAAGAGACCGATAGAATAAATACTGGGCTTACAAAGAATAAGTCCCGGGGTGGAGTTGCTCGATTAAAGGTGGTGCTCCAGCATGGCTGCAGTCAAATGACTGAAACAAGTAAAAGAGAGTAAAAGAGAGAATCCTATTAACAAAACAAAATCCAAGAAATCTTTTTCAGAACAAATCAAACTTGAAGAAACTTACCAATTTCACTTTGGCAATACACAAGAAAAGTTCCAGGATTTCTTCCAGGGAAGACATCTACAATTTCTAATTTCCAGTTCTCTTCAAAAAAATCTATTAACATTTCTTTAGACATGTCTTTGGGGCCATTTGACACAATCATTGCATCTTCTTGCCAAACTAGATTTTTATACCAGTACACATGAAGTATATGTTTGTTTACATAATGAACCTTCTTTTTGACATTTTCTGCATCTGAAAATCAAAAGAGCAGAAGAAATTGAGAAAATGTCATTATTTATGAGTGGAGGGCATGGTTGTGTTGGTGTAGAACCAGGTCAAAGACATTCCGACCATAAACACCCCCAAGTGTCCTTCCTTGTTTAAGATGTTAGGTGTCACATGAAGAAGATTTAACTGCCTTTTCTAGCAGATCAAGTCATCACTTAGAGGCCCCTTTGTTTGCTCTATAGCCGAGAGGATTGTGAGGTTCCCTGTACAATTAATTGGTTCTAGTTCAATCCCACTGTCCAACAGCACCTTGAGCAAGTATCTTCTACCGCAGCCTCAAGATGACCAGAGCCTTGCGACTGATATTTGGAAGAGAGAAACTGTGGACATCACAGGATTTGTGTGTGTGTGTGAGGTATCACCAAAAGGCAATACTTGGAGGAGGCAGAACTCAATAAAAAGTTTTATATCTAGCAGACCGTTATGTAAATAGAGAAAGATTCTTCGGATTTGAGGTGACCTGTTGTCATCAAACATCAAGGCAACATCCCTGCCGATTAATATAGAATGCAATAATTATGATGATGATGATGATGATGATGATGATGATGATAATGATGACGATGATGATGACATTTTACAATCTGTGTGTGTGGGTGGGAGGAGTCACATAAAGGATGAAGGGAAAGAAAGCACCAATCAATGAACCCCACAGATCCAGGATCACCCTGACCATGAAGGGCACGAGTCCTCACCCCGGTGTTGTTCTCCACTCACCAGGTGCATGCCTAAAGGAGCTTCATTCACCCTAATCATTCTTACCAGTCAGCCACCTTCCCTCTCCACCCTCACTTTCTTTTCCAAATGGAACTTTAAAAAAAAAAAAGGGATGTGGGTTTAACTGAAGTGGAAGGTGTCTTTCCTTAATTTTTTTTGGCCTCGTCCACAACACAACCCCTTTCTCTCAGGAGAGAAACATCATCTGCTCTGCTTTCTTAAAGGTCAGTGATGGGGCAAAGCAGACCAGATGCTTCATACTGGTCAACGCCTAATGTTTTCCTGAGAATGTCATCGCTCTTTCCTGCCAATAGATTTCTTTATATTGCTAACATAGAACTTCCATGACCACAATACTTGATTGCCAGTGAATGCCAGATGACATTTCAGATGCCATGACTCTAATCCTGGTCTTTTTTTTCTTGATCCCAGACTGCAGCTTCCACCCATCCCCCCACTTTTTCATGCTAGCATAAGTTAGACGGAGACTTTAATTTACAAAGGATTTCACAGAACAATATTCGGAGAGAGGGATCATGTGTTTCTCTATCCATATTTCATGCCTCCATTTCCTGTATCCTAGTTTGGTAGACTCACTTCTTCCATAACATTCCATTATGGCCCTTTTGTCATTCTGAGATCATCTTCTCAACTTTGCAGAGGTATTCGAATAAACGACAAGGTCCACCTGGATGTACAGTAGGTTGCAAAAAGGCTTTTACTTGGGGATTCAGTGCTGTGATGATAATTTTTGTTTGGCATTTCACTCATAAAGAGGACTGTGGTGTTTCAACCAAAAGCAACCATCTCTAAGGCAAAAGAGACCTACTTCCCATTGTCGTAGACCTAACCCAATAAAGGGGTCCTCTCTATCTTCTCTGGTCTCGGCAGGTACACATTATCATTACTGCTACTATCATGGATCAGTAGCACAGTGTACAACGATATGACAATAACAAGGCTGTCTTCAGCAGCAATAATAATAATAATAATAATAATAATAACGAAATACTGTCTGGATGGTCATTGATTCAAACTGAGACCCTCCACCTTTTGCCCGGTTTTTGTCCTGCAGGGTGATCAAATACAAAGAAAAACATTCATCTCACAAAGTATCCACTGTGACGTTGCTGGGTTTGTCCCTGATGGCCTGTCTTTCATGGATATTGACCAATTTCTGGCCTACTACCATGGCTGCACTGGTGGTGGAGACACAAATGAACAATGCTGAGAGTCAATGAGGAGAAAAACAAAAAAAATATGTTTAAGGAAAAAAGTACGGGGTTCATAAGGTGACCCGAGTACTGCTGACACTGATGAAATAGAGGGGACTGGATGATTATATTGGGGTCAGGGACAAGCGGTGAACTCTGATACATCCACCATACAGAGGGTGTGCCAAGAAATTGCAATATTGTTATATTATCATTATCATTATTATTATTATTATTACTATTATTATTATTATTATTATTATTATTATTATTACTATTAAGACAAGACGAAGAGCACGATGCGATAGTAATGGATGTTTTATTGGTTGAATGATATGTCGACAGTAAGTCTATACTTGTTGAGTTTGAAATATTAAATTTGAAGTATGAACGAGAGCAACCAGCATCCACACGTTGATGGAATGACATCATCGATCTTTAAGTTTCAATTTTATAACAGGCAAAAAGAAAGAGGTAAGAAAAAAAAGGAAAGGAAAAAGAAGAATATTTAATCAAACAGTTTTGTATAAATTTGATGATATTCTCCTGTCATCTTATTCATTCCTGCAGGGCATGATGTTAATAACCCACAAACATATTTCTCCTCATGCAGGAATTTCAACCGTGTTTCATGGTCTGCTACCACAACAACTCCTTTACAGAATCATCCAGTTAGCTCAAGACATCATCAGGAAGAACCACATCCAGTTTCCGCCCCTACTCCTCTACTGTTTTGACGTGGTGCCCTCCCCCTTTTGGAGATGTCTTCAGCTCTGGTGCTGAGTGCATGTCTTCTTTCTCCTTCTTTCCTTCTGCTCCCTACCCTCTTCGATGTAGTGTCAACGAGTATCAGCAGGCGACTGCCTGTCTTGTCAAATTTCCCTTTAAATACCTGCTGCTAGGCTCCAGCAAGTTGTCACGTGACACTGTCTTAACTTTAACTGACCAATGAAGGGTGCGTAGTCTTGGCCCATGCATTCTTTAAACGAGACCGTCACCTGTCAATCAGCGAAGCTAATTCAGTGTCAGCCTGTCTCACCAAGTGATGTTATTTTCCTGCCGGTATGTTATGATTTTCAAGCCATTTTTGGTTTTCCTGCTTCAGCCATATATAGAAGCTGGCTTTTTCAACCACCTCCTGTACTCTCCTTATTAGTTTACACAGCTCGGGGCTAGAAAAAACAAATCTTTTGAAAAGCATTGTCATTTTCCTTTCAATGAAGCCCCTAGCCCCCACTGCCAGGTGGTAATACTTGACAGTCCATCCCTGTTCTCTGCATTCTTCGATTAGCTTCTCGTACCTCTTCTCCTTTCGTTTCTCTGCATTGTCGATGTTCTCTTCCCATGACACTGTCAGTTCTAGCAAAATTCCTATTCTTCATTCTCTGTCCCATAGGACTAAATCTGGTCTTTTTGTCATTTTTATGAGTGGAAATATTACTAGTCTTCCTAAACCCGTGGCCACCTCCCAGTATCCCTTCCATTTCTCGTCTATCTCGTATACTTTACTTGTAGGCCTGGTTTTATATCCTTTTCCCTCATTCTGGAAGTATACTTTCCTGCACTTTTCCACTTTTGGGTACTCTCCCCTATTGTATCCCTTGATCTTCTCCTTGAGTGCTGCACTTATGACGCCGAGGACTTGATTATGACGCCATGTATACTTTTCTAGTGCTAGTCTGCAGTTTGACAGAACATGTCTAAACATCACTTTCCCTCCACATCTACACTCATCGGTTGTTTTTACGTTCCACTGGACTACGTTTGCCGGTGAGGGTAGAACGTCGAAGGTAGACTTGATCAGGAAGGATGTTCTTGCTTGTTCGACCAAGCCCAAAGTTCCTGCAATGAGATTCTGCGACTGATCACATATTCCTCCCATCTCAGGCACTGTCCCTGTTGACTGCATTGCACCAAATGTACATTTTGCCTTTCTTCTTCCTCCTTTATCACTTCAGCCTCTTTCATCTCTTTTATACTGAGAAGTGAAAGTGAAGCAGATTCAGAATATTTTTCAAAAGCTAAATGTTTGGCAAGTTCTGTCCAACTACTCTTATTGTGCCCGATGTCATATCTGTGCCCATTAAGTCTTTCGTTTAATTATTCTGTTGTACAACCAACATAAATCAAGTTGTGTTTCGTGCATTCTGCCACGTACGCCAAATGGGAATCTCCACATGTCCCACCGTCTGTAAAAATCATAACATTTCTGATATGATTCCTGACAGAATTCACTTGACCCATATTGTTGCACAATGAACAGGGATTACCTCTCTTGTGGCTGTTTTTCAAGGTACAGCATGCACATATTCCAATGTACATTTTCTTGGAGTCAGAAGTAGCGGTCAATAATTCTCTTATATTCTTATTCCGTCTAAAGGTTACAATAGGAGGCTGAGGATGTTATCTGTTTCAAACGAAGACATTTGTTCACCACACACTGGTGACTTCTATGCATCACTTTTGAGAGGCCAGCAAAATTTCAGTACCGGTTAATCACTAAAGGAATTCAATTGTAATGTGTTTGTTAAAATTAGGCATGAAGGTTTGACTATCTTTCCTAAGCTTAGCTATTTCATTTGCTATTTCCTTTAATCGTGATTCACTATAACCGCAGTTGACATAACGATGCACAAAAGCATTTGCATGTTTCCAGTAATCCCCTATGTCAGTACAAATGCTTAAAGACTGATGATGTCATTCCATCAATGTGTGGATGCTGGTTGTTCTCGTTCATACTTTAAACTTAAATTTCTATAATTCTGAATTTTTATCACTTCTTATTTTGAACTTGACAAAGACAGGATTACTGTATTGAAAGTGTTCTGCATAGGATGTGTGCAGTGCCTAGTTGTGCTATTTCCTCTACGTTATATATACTTGTAAGCCCTGGTGTTTTTGTTATGTACTTGTCTGAATTTTTTTTTTATCATAGCTAATGCACCTACTATGATAGGAATTGTTTCTGTTTTTAGACTCCATATTCCAGGGCTTTGTATTTTGAAAGTTTCTCCCTTTCTGTTAGAGAAACATTGTCATCCGCTGGTACTGATACAGCAATTAGAAAGCATTTTTTTTTCTTCATGATCTCTGACAACTAAATTCAGCTTATTGGCTTTAATTTCTTTATCTGTGTGTATTGGCATATCCCAGAGTATGGTTGCTTTCTCGTTTTCTGTGACCTTTTCTGGTGTGTGCCTATACCATCTTTTTTCTGTTGTTATTCCATAGAGCTGGCATAGCTTCCAGTGTATGTAGGTCCCAACTCTGTTGTGTCTGTGAATATATTCCTTCTCAGCCAGGACTGGGCAGCCAGAGATAATATGATTTATTGTTTCTTGTCCATCTCCACATATTCTGCAGTTACTTGTTATGTTTCTTTTCATTATATGTTTTTGGTAATTTCTGGTGGGGAGGCTTTGGTCTTGTGCTGCAATTAAAAATCCCTCATTCTCTGCTTTGAGTCCTGAGCTTCTCAACCATTGCTGGGATTTTTCTTTGTCTATTTCTTTTGCATTTAGTTTAGTCCAGTATTTGCCACGAATGAGCTTTTCTTGCCATCGTTTTATCATGGCTCGTTGCTGTTCTAGTTTTAGTTTGGATTTCATTTGCTTTATAGCCTCCTCCTCCTCCTCCTCCTCCTTCTTCTTCTTCTTCTCCTTCTTCTTCTTCTTCTCCTTCTTCTTCTTCTTCTTCTTCTTCTTCTTCTTCTTCTTCTTCTTCTTCTTCTTTTTCTTCTTTATATTTGTTAGATGGTATGATTTCTTGTTTGTATTTGTCAGCTTCCTTAAATACTGAGAACAGTTTTTTGTTTTGCTCGTGTTTTTTCCGCTATTTGTATCAGTTTTCCTTGCTTCTGAAGTAGGTATTTTTGCAGTCCTATGGTGGTTATTTTTTAGTAGTTTTCCAGCTGTATAAGGCCTCTACCACTTTCTATACGTTGTATATATAGCCTTTCTATGTCAGATTTTGGGTGATGCATCCTAGACCCTGTCATTATTTTTCTTGTTTTCCTATCTACTTTGGTCAGTTCATTTAGTGTCCAGTTAAGGATATTGTAGCTGTAACTTATAACTGGGACGGCTAAAGTGTTAATACCTATTATCTTGCTTTTAGCATTGAGCTCTGTTTTCAGTATTGATCTAGCTCCTCTATGATATTCTTTTTTTATTTTCTCATTCATTTGTGTGTGTTGTGTCTTATCTAGTTCATGGACTCCTAAATATTTGTAAGTTTGGCTTTGGTCTAATTCTCTTATTTCATTTGCTTTATCTAGTGTGATGTTGCTACTCTTACCTAGTTTTCCTCTTTCCAGGGTTTCTTTAGTGCATTTTTCTAATCAAAATTTCATATCTATTTCTTTGGTAAATCCATGAACTGTCTTTTGTAGTGTTTCCAGCTGTTTGTCATTTTGTAGCGTATAGTTTTAGGTCATCAAATGCAGTTACAGTGAATCATGATTAAAGGAAATAGCAAATGCCATAGATAAGATTAGCAAAGAAAGTAAAACCAAATTCACACATAACTTTAGCAAACACAATACAATGTGTGACAGAAACCCTTTAGTGAATGTCTAGGACCAAAATTTCACTGGCATTTCAAAAGTGTTGAATGAAAGTTACCAGCTTTTTGCAGTAAAATATCCTTGTTTCAAAACAAATATTTCCTCAGTCGCCCATTGTAGCTGTTAGACAGAATAAAAATATAAGAGAATTATTAACCTCTACTTCTGACTCCAAGGAAACTAACATTGGGGTACCTGCATGCTGTACCCTGAAAAACAGCCGCAAAAGAGGTAAGCCCTGTTCATTGTACAACAACATGAATCAAGTGAATTCCATCAGATATCATATCAGAAATGTTATGATTTATACAGACGGTGGGACATGTAGAGATTCCCATTCCGTGTATGCAGCAGAATGCACGAAACACAACTTGGTTTATGTTGGTTGCACAAAAGAACAATTAAACAAAAGATATAATGGGCACAGATATGACGTCAGGCACAATAACGGTAATTGGACGGAACTTGCTGAACATTTTACATCAAATGGCTGCAATTTTGAAAAAGACTTGAGAAAGTGCATATTCTCAGTAAATATTCTGAATCTGCTACACTTTCAATACTCAAAATGCATGAGGAGAAATATGTTTGTGGGTTACAGGCATGTAGCCATGGGTGGGATGGGGGTGAGGACTATGGGATGTTTTGCACCCAATGCTAGAATTTCAGCCCCTTCAGTTTGAGAATTTGTTTCAGTTAATCTTGGAAGAATGCATTATTTCAGCCTGAAAGTGTTTGTAGACAGTTGAAAACAATACTTTTAACAAAAAAACTTCCTCACATACCTTTTGTGGACAATTTTATCGAATTTTAGACACTTTAGTGACAACAGGTTGCTTTCAACACCTTCAAAAGATCTGAGGTCGCTAAAGCGGCAATAAATTTAATTTCCTTTGATTTTAGTGGTAGGTGAAAACATGTGGGTGATTACAAATGCATATGTTGCGTGTGCACATGTGTGCACACGTGTGCATGCACATGTGTGCATGCACATGTACTGCAGAATGGTCAGTGAAGTGGTTGTTGTTGCTGTAATCGTTATTGTTGTGGTGATTCTTGTTGTCACTTCTCAGTATTTTGTCCAGCTGTCTCACAATTCACCTGTGCAGAGCTGTCAAGTTTTTAAGCCCAAAGCCCTGAACCCCCTCTGGGCCAGGCACTTTTCAGTCAGCAATTTTCCTGTACTGATCTCTAATCATCTCCTCAGATATTCTAAAATCCTCCTGCTTATACTCTCCACTCTCCTCTTTCAGTGTCTTTAGCCACACTGCTTCAGTTTCATGTTGTTTCTCCAGAGACCATATGTTTAACCAGAATCTTCTGATTTCCTCAGCATCCGGCATGGCTTTTTCACCTTTTTCTTTTTCCCATCCAGTTTCTGATTTTGCTCAAAGAAAAGTCTGTTCAATCTGTATTGCTCAATTCTCTGTTCATATCTTTTTTAACTTACGTGCTTTAGCTTTCAACCCCTGTTTTAATTCCTCAATCACAACATAGATTCCTTTTCTCTTCACCCTATACTTCCTCTTTAGCTCAACATATTTCTCTCACTGAACTTCATTTCTCTTTTTGCAGTAGTCTGTCCAAAACAGGCAGAACTAGCCATTTCAGTTAGGGAAGAGAAGGAAATCAGCCCCAAAAAGGTGCAACTGGAAGGCCCCGGGACCAGATGGAGTTCAAGGCCACTGGATTAAAAGATTTGGTGAATGTCACGCACGAATAGCTGCACAACTCAACACCTTGTTAAATGTCGACCAAGGAACATCAGAGTGGTTGACATTGGGTAGGACAGTGCTATGCTTAAAAAACATTGAAAAAGTCACTACAGTAGACAATTACAGGCTGATATCCTGCTTGCCACTTATGCGGAAGTTCTTGACTGGAATACTCGCAGAGTCAATGTAAGAACGTCAGGAAAAAAATGGAGTCCTCCCACATGAGCAGAAGGGTTGCAAGTATAAGTGCAGAAGTATCAAGGATCAACTCCTGATAGATAAAAATGTACTCAGAGACTGCAAGAGGAGGACAAGTAACTTAGCTATGTCATGGATCGACTATCGTAAGGCATATGTTATGATTCCACGTTCTTGGATTATGGAGTGTATGAGCCTATTTGGTAATGCATCAAGTGTTGAGCGATTGCTTGGTAAAAGTATGGTGAATTGGAGGATGGACCTGACAGCATACGGAAGAAGTTTAGGGACAGGAGAAATTAGGAGGGGCATCTTCCAAGGGGACTGTCTGTCCCCACTGATCTTTGTACTGTGCTTAATACCATTAACACTGATTCTGAGGAAAGCAAAGGCTGGGTGTGTATTCAAAAGCTGCCAGCAAAAAGTCAACCATTTGTTATTCATAGATGACCTCAAACTTTTTGGTAAAGATGAATCCCAAGTCAGTTCCCTCTTTTCATATGGTGTATACATTCAGTGCTGATATCAGAATGGAGTTCGGACTGAGAAAGTGTGGTGTGTTAGTCTTGAAGAGAGGCAAAATCAAATGTATGGACGGACTAACGATACCGTTGGGGGAGTTTGTGAAGCAGATAGAAGAGACAGGCTATAAAGTACTTGGGGATTTTGGAAATGGATAAACTGATGGAGAAAGAAATGACAGAAACATCTAAGGTGGAGTACTTGCACAGACTGAGACTGCTCTTTAAGTTGAAATTAAGTGGACGGAATAAGATCGAAGCTATCAAGACCTGGGTGGTTTCACTCCTTAGATATGGAGCAGGGATAATCGCATGGACAGTAGACGAACTAAACAGCTGAGATAGAAAGACAAGGAAGTTGCTAACTAGATATGAGACACTCCACCCAAAAAGTGACACAGACAGACTGTATGTACCAAGAAAAAGAGGGGGAAGAGGACTTATTGGATGTGAACACAGCATTAGAGCAGAAGAAAACAACATAGCATGGTATGTAAAAAAATGCCACAGAACCGCTATTATAAGAAATAAGAAGGTCAGGCTTGTGTAGAATGAAAGATTGCAAAGATAAAGCACTGTACAAGCAATTGAAAATAGGTGGGTAAAGAAAAGAATGCATGGACAATTTCATAGGGATGTTGAAGATAAGACAGACAGAGAAAAAAGATGGGTGTGGATGACTAAAAGTGATTTAAAACCGGAAACAGAGGCTCTAGTCTGTGCTGCCCAAGAACAAACTACATAAAATACAGAATAGACAACACAGCAGAAAGTGATAAGTGCAGAATCTGTAAACAAAATGATGAAACTGTATGGCATATTATCAGCCAATGTATGCCACTAGCCCAGAAGGAATATAAGAGACACCATGACAATATAGCCAGGTTTGTCCATTGGACACTTTGCAACAAGTATGGACTTGACAGAGCGAAAAATCCGTATGATCACAAACCCGAAAGCATCATCAAAAATGATAATGCAAAGATCCTGTGGGATTTTATGATTCAGTGCAACTATGAGATTAGAGAATAGAAACCCAGTCATAGTGTTAATTGAGACAGGAAGCAAACAATGCTGAATCATAGATATAGCATGCCCAGCTTACAATAAGATATGCAATAAGGAAGAAAGGAAAGTCGATAGATATGACAGGTTAGCTTGGGAGGTTAAGCAGTTGTGGTCGATGAAAAAGGTGGTAGCAATACCAATAATTGTTGGAGCCCTGAGAACAGTGAGTAAAAATTTCGAGAAGTGCATGAAACAAATAGGGGCTGCAATAAGTGTTGAGCACTTGCAGAAAACAGCACTGCTTGGAAATGCTCGAATACTGCGGAAGGTATTCAAAAAATAAGAGGTGTTACCTTAGTTCACTGGTAGCGAACAGCTGGCACTGTAGTACATCTCCCGCATTAGAAGCTGTGCAAAGGCAATAATAATAACAATAATAATAATATCTACTGACTTAGATTCCTTAGAAGAGCAAAAGTGGAAGGGCATCAAGGTAGAAAATATAAGATCTGCTCTCAGGAATTCAAGCAAATGGAAGTCTCCAGGAAAGGATAAAATTCTTAACTTCTGTTTGAATGCTTTCGCAGAGAGCCATGAACTGCTAACAAAACTTTACAACAATGTTTTGCAACAACCTAATATGATTCCCTCTTGGCTAGTTAATGGTGTAACATTCCTACTTCCAAAAAATGAAGAAGCAAATGAACCAAAAAGTTATAGACCTATAACCTGCTTAACAACAATGTATAACATCTGTCCTGACGGAATATACCTATAGTTTTTTAATAGAAAGTGGCATATTCCCTAATGAGCAAAAAGGATGTAAACGTGAGTCCTATGGGTGTAAAGATCAGATGCTTGTCAATAAGATGATCTTAGAAGATTGTCACGAACGACACAAAACTTGTCAATAGCCTGGATAGACTATAAAAACACTTTTGATAGCCTACCACATAGCTGGATTAAGAAAAGTCTGGAAATGTATAAAATAGCACCTACTCTGCAAAACTTTTTGTCTGCAAGTATGAGATCATGGAGAACCACACTAACTTTGAACAGTGACAATAAATCTCTTAATGTTGGAGATGTCAGAATTTCATGTGTCATTTTCCAAGGTGACTCTCTATCACCACTCCTCTTTCGTCTGGCCTGACTCTCTTGAAATTGCTCAATGATGTACAGTACAGTTATAAAATGTTTGATAAAAATATAAATCATCTCTTTTACATGGATGATTTAAAGCTCTTTTCAAAAAATGACTACAAGGCTTACAAGCGATTGTTAAACGATTCCAGTGATGACATCAGAATGCAATTTGGCCTCCATAGATGTGCAAAAGCTACTTTTATCAAAGGAAAAATGACAGAAACATCCAACGTTAACCACGACCAGCAGAATGTCATAAAGGAGTTAGAACCAACGGTGAGCTGCAGATTCCTAGGGGCATCAAACATTCAATGATGAGGGAAAACATCAGAAAAGATGCCATCACAAGGTAAGGGCAATACTCAAGACAGAGTTGAATACAAGAAACAGGATTGAAGCAATCAATACTTTAGCCATACTAATCATGACTTACAGTTTCAATATCATTAACTGGTCAATTATTGAAATACGTAATATGTGCTCTACAATTTCTATATTGTACCTCCTTGATCGTACTTTAGCCTTTCAACACCTAGCATAACCCCTACATAGCCCTTTCGGTTCCTCGCTCCATTTAGTAGAAGGAGTGTTTTTCCTTTTTTTTCTGTCTTGGACATTACTTGGCAACCTCACTCGTAATGACGGCAGGAAAATTGCCCCCAGTCCACTCTGTAAAGTGGTTGGCATTAGGAAGGGCACCGAGCAATAGAAACCATGCCAAAGCTGACCCTAGAGGTCAATGCTGTTCACCAGATCCTCTCAAACTATTCAATGCAAGCAAATATGGAAAATGAATGTTAAATGACGATGATGATGATGGTTTTTAACATTGCTTTATATTAATCTAATGTGTTCACAGTAATTACATACAAATTGTCCAACCCATGCCAGCATGGACAACAGATATTAAGTGATGACAATGATGATGTCTGTAAATGATTTCATGAAATAAAGAATATTTCTTCTAACCTTTTTCCGATTCAAAAGTGATAATAACTTTCCCAGAATCTTGGATCCGTTCTGGGATTCCTTTAATAGGTCCTCCACTTGATCTACTCTTGTTCTCAAAATAAGACTGAATGGCTTCCAAACGGAATTCAGTTGGGACTCCTGACACCAATATCGTTCTGCCCTCATCATCTCCTCCCTTATTCGAGGCAGATATTCCTGCAAAATAAAACCAAAATTTAATGCTAAACAAATACAAGTTACTCACCATCCATGTAACAATACTGTGCTATCCACATCATAAACATCCACTTTACATGCCTGATGTAAACCTGAAATACATGTAGCCTTCAAACAGTCCAGATATGCTAGAAGTAACAGCCAAAGTTTTTCAAAAGTTCACCCAGTTATTTTTAAAATAGACCAATGCACTTGCCAAAATCGTTTTGTCTTGAGAATATCTGCAAAGAAGTTATGGCATTCCTGATTGAACAATGCTAATTTCACTCACAGAAACCAGAGTTCTAACATATGTCCATGAAATCTGAAAGTCACACCTCTCAGCTTTAAAATCTTTAAAAAGATGTTTTCCAATAAAACAGCCACACAAATGCCATCAAATAATGCCATTTAGTATGACAAACTTCACCGAAATACACATTTTCTAAACAATTCTTTCTTCTATGCACACTGACATTACACATCTTGCAGATCATACTAGCTTCATTTCTTGCAAGGTTATGCATATCTTCAGCGGTTACGGGCCATGTTTCACTGCCATGTCACATGGCTGTTCAGACACAGGAATCATTCAGTCTACCTTTCACCCTGAGTGAGAGGACCTTTGTTAACAGCAGAGGAAGGAGCTCTCTGAACTTTACCCAACTATTCTTATTTTAACCGCTACACTCTCAGAGCATCCACTCCAACCACTGATTTGTAATGGAAGCTATAACTACTTCTAGTTTTTCATCCTGGCATGTGACAGAATTTCTTTTCTGTACATCTTCAGTGTTTATTGCACCTGTGCATCTTCCACGCACAAAAACTATCTTCCCTTGATATTGCTGCACCTCTTATATGTCCATAGCTTACACTCGGTACATCTTATGGAGTTTCTACCTATGCCTTTTCTACAGATTGAGCAGGGCCATCTACCTGAAGGGATTTGTGATTTGTCTACCTTCCTACTTACTAAGACTTTGGTTTTTGCTAGGTTGACTCTAAGGCCTTTCATTTTAAGACCTTGCTTTCACACCTGAAACCTTATCTTTAGTTCAGATATTGACTCAGCTATTAGAACAAGGTCATCAGCATAGGAGGAGCTCCTGGGTGCAGCCTGTCATTGCCCAGAAAACTATGACGAATAAGAGGGGGCTGAGGACTTGGTGAATCTCTGCTTCTATCCTGAATTCTTCGCTTGTTGCCAACCCTCACGTTACTGACAGCATCCCTGTACAGGGCTTGTATGGCTCTCAACAACTCCTCATCTATCCCTAGTTTCCTCATTGACCACCAGATAAGGGATTGGGGGACCCTGTCAAAGGCTTTCTATATGTCAACAAAAACCACAGAGGTTTAGCTTTGGCTAGGTATTTCTCCTGCAGCTGTCTTACCAGAAATATAGCATCAGTGGTGCTTCTCCCTGGCACAAACCCAAACTGCATCTTCTCTAAACAACTCTCTCCCTAATTAGTTGGGCTGTGACCCTTTCTGTGACTTTAATTACCTCATCCAACCCCATCCCTACCAGCTTTATCTTCTCATATGTATATGTATATATATTGGAGTGGCTAAAAATATATCTATGTACACACATATATGTAAATGAATGTATGTGTGTGTATGGGTTGCCTAGAGATGTATATGTATGAATATATACGTAAATGATTGTATATGCATGAAGGTAACTGTGAGTGTATATGTGTGTATATATGGGTATCTATATATGAATATATGCGGGGGAGGCTTTGTATATCTCTGGACCATTGAATACTGAAGGGCAGATAATAAAATTCCACATGAGGAAGAGATTGAAAATCAGACAGTAGCAACATGGACACCCAATACATCATCCGATATCACTCATAGCAGGCATACAGAAGCATGTTAACAGCAAAGCAGAAGGAGACTGCCAGCATCAGCTAAATTCAAACAAGGGAGTTGGATGTGTTAGCATTGAAGTGGAAGGTCTTTTATAACAGAGACAGAGACAGCAAATTGAATATCACCTGAGAAAATACAACTGGATTCCATTATATAGGTAAACTGATGCATAATCAAATAAGCAGATGCTTGTATATGTGAAGAATTATGTTGTATGGAGACATGTTTAGTGATTAGAAAATACCTGTCAAACTGTAATCCTTCTTGTTGACCCATATTCAATTTTATATTCATATATATATCATCATCATCATCATCATCATCATCATCGTTTAACGTCCGTTCTCCATGCTAGCATGGGTTGGACGGTTCGACCAGGGATCTGGGAAGCCAGAAGGCTGCACCAGGCTCCGGTCTTATCTGGCAATGTTTCTACAGCTGGATGCCCTTCCTAACGCCAACCACTTCGTGAGTGTAGTGGGTGCTTTTTACGTGCCACCTGCACAGGTGCCAGGCAAGGCTGGCAACAGCCACGGTCGGATTGGTGCATTTTACGTGCCACCGGCACGGAAGCCAGTCTAGGCAGCGCTGGCATCGGCCACGAGTTGGATAGTGCTTTTTACGTACCACCAGTCCAGGGGTCCTGGCTGGTTCAATTTGATTTCGATTTCACTTGCCCCAACATGTCTTCGCAAGCAAAGGGGGTTGGCATGGGTGCCTGTTGTTGGATGAGGTTCTATATCGACTTCGCTTGCCACAACAGGTCTTTGTGTCCAAGGGAGGAAAGGCATTCATAAGTGGGCTGGGCTCACTTGTCCTGCTTGGTCTTCTTACATACAGCATATTTCCAAAGGTCTCGGTCGCTGGTCATTTCCTTATATATATATAAGTTTATGAAAGAATGGAGTTGAACGACTTGTTAACAAATTTCCTTTATTTTCGACATATGTTTTGAAGGCTGCATATTCCTAATTCCGAAGGAATAAGGAGTACATTATGCAGATTTCTCATCAGGAAAGGCAAGGAACTTATGTTGACATCAAAATGCACAAAAAACTTTTAGCTGGCTGCTCTCATAAACTTATATTTTTAAAATATATTTTTAAAATAAACATACAAATTTCTGCACGAAAGCACGTAGTCTATGCCCAAGGGACGTAACTTCAACCGTGTTCTTTCTGATGTGAATTTGCTACCCAGGTATCGGTTATCTTTCCAATTATCCTTAATAAGATAATTCATTCAACTACTCAAATATATATATATATATATATATATATATATTAATAAATAAAATAAACATATGCATATATATAACATATACATGTATATATATATGTATGTATGTATATAGAGAGAAATACAAAAAATGGGACAAGAATGCAAAACATCCAGACAGATGATACAAAACAAGGACAAGAACGAACAAGGACGGGCCATTCAGAGTTTTCTTTCCTCAGTCGTATGTATATATATATATATATATACCCACAATTTCATCAACTCTGAAAGTTATTCACTCAACCATGCCATAGAATATTATACATTATACTTAATATTTTTATTCATAATTCGAAAATTTTCCATATTACAGACTACACGTGTTTCATGAGTGTGCATTTAGTGTTATTAAGACACACAGTCTCTTTCAAAAACTCATTATGTTTACGCAACCCCAATCGTCAGGTCTACTTCACCCACATTAATAAGTATATCTACCCCTTATATATCACTATGTTAGTTAAAATACAAATATACATATATATAAGTAAAAATAAGTAAATAAATAAATTCATGAACCTTATAAATTTAAGACATAAACAATTTAAGGAATAAAAATGGATATGAAATACGACTAAAAAAATATACAAATGAAAAAATATGTGAATAAATCCGGATAAAAATTACAAGAAGAATACGAATAAAAATACGAAAAAAATTAATAAATTAATATAATAAAATTAAAAATAGAATGTAAAAAGTAAAAATTACAAACAAATTGAGTGTTGACTTATGTTTTTCAGTTTACGCCTATCAAAACTAATATATGTCTCCATCTTGTCAAAACCGTTGAAACTATTCTTAAAAATTCCGATGTTATTTGAGTTGATTTTAATTTATATTATAAGGTTCTTAGAAAATATTTATTCCTATATATACTTGGCGTGTATTAATGGTACACAATAAAACTACCCAATAATTAGCATAATACTGTCAGGGGAACTGGAAGTAAATGTATTATGGGAATAATCTATCTTTTCCCTCATTTTTTAATTTTTTTAATTCCACCTGCCAGTCTCATGATTGAACATCTATCTTTCCTGATATTCAAGTAATAAGTTTTTTCTTTATACTCATGATTCAGATATTTCATGATTCATAGAAATTTCAGTTATTATGTGTTTATGTAATTATGTAAATTCAATATGTTTAATATGTTTAATAACTATATTTCTATATGTTTAATAACTATATTTCTCCTATTATTCATAAAAATTTAAACTCCGTCTCTAAATCAAAATTTATAAATTTTCAAACTAATCTTACGTGACGAACAGCTACAAATGTAATTAAATTTACCATAACTGAAATTATCCAAATAATATGTTATATTTTAATGTGGCTATAGCCAAGACAGGTATACATAACCAAGAGTGAAGCGGAAAAGAAGAGACGTGAGGACCAAAGAACTGAGGTATTTCGGATTGCAAGACAGTGTGTGAGAGAAAATTGTGATGTCACGGGAGAGAAATGTGCTCGAATGGATGATGGTGCACTTGCTTTTAGTGATTCTGAAAAGAAAGAGTCTTGGAGAAGCCATTATGAAAGACTGCTGAATGTGGAGAATGAATGAGAGGAGGAGAGCCTGCCAAATTTTGACCCAGTAGAGGGACCAGCTATCCCAATAGACAGCTCCCTGGTAGATAAAGCAATTAAAGGTATGAAGCTAGGAAAAGCCCTTGGCCCATCAGGAATCACTTCTGAGATGCTTAAAGCATCTGGTGGTGTGGGCTTTGGCCTAGTCACCCACATTGTAAACCAGGTAGTACATAACGGAGTCATACCCAATGATTGGCATAGCAGCACCATAGTTAACTGCTACAAGGGTAAAGGTGATGCTCTAGATAGGAATAATTACAGGGGTATTAAACTGCTGGATCAGGTGATAAAGGTCACAGAGAGGGTCATAGTCCATCTCATTAGGGAGAGAGTCTGCTTAGATGAGATGCAGTTTGGTTTTGTTCCGGGTAGAAGCACCCCTGATGCCATATTCCTGGTTTGACAACTACAGGAGAAATACCTAGCTAAAGATAAACCCCTCTACTTAGCTTTTGTGGACTTGGAGAAAGCCTTTGACAGGGTCCCCCAATCACTTATCTGGTGGTCGATGTGGAAACTGGAGATTGATGAATGGTTGATAAGGGCTGTACAGGCCCTATACAGAGAGACCATAAGTAAGGTCAGGATTGGCAACGAGTATAGTGAAGAATTCCGGGTAGAAGTAGAGGTCCACCAAGGTTCAGCCATTAGTCCCTTCTATTCATCATAGTCCTCCAGGCAATAACAGAGGAATTCAAACGGGTTGCCCCTGGGAGCTCCTCTATGCTGACGACCTGGTCCTCATAGCAGAACCACTACCGGAACTAGAAAAGAAATTTTGGGTGTGGAAGCTAGGTTTAGAATCAAAGGGCCTTAGCAAAGGGATGTAGCAAAGACCAAAGTTATAGTAAGCAGAAAGGCGAACTCATCCCCCCCCCCCGGTAGGTGGCCCTGCCTGATCTGTAGGAAAGGTGTAGGTAGAAACTCCATAAGATGTACCCAGTGTAAGCTATGGACACATAAGAGGTGCAGCAACATCAAAGGAAAATGAACCAAGAAGATAGCTTTCATGCGTGGCAGATAGACACCACATGCGGGACAATAGACACCACAGATACTCAGAAAACAGATTACATCACACTCCAGGGGGAGATACTAGAAATAGTTGATAGCTTCCGCTACCTGGGTGACCAAGTTAGTAGTGGAGGTGGATGCTCAGAGAGTATCACCACTAGAATACGAATAGCCTGGGCAAAGTTTAGAAAGCTCCTACCCCTACTGGCAACAAAGGGTCTCTCGCTCAGAGTGAAAGGTAGATTGTACGATACATTTTTACAAACTGCTATGCTTCACAGTTGTGAAACATGGGCCGTGACTGCAGAAGACATGCGTAGGCTCGAAAGAAATGAAATTAGTATGATCCGCTGGATGTGTAATGTCAGTGTGCATACTCGACAGAGTGTAAGCATCCTGAGAGAAATGCTGGACATAAGAAGCATCAGATGTGGTGTGCAAGAGAGACGTTTGCGCTGGTATGGTCATGTACTGTGGATGGATGAGGAGAGATGTGTGAAGAAGTGCCACTCCCAAACAGTTGAAGGTATCCGGGGTAGAGGTAGACCCAGGAAGACATGGGATGAGGTGGTCAAGCATGACCTTCAAACGTTAGGCTTCACAGAGGCAATGACGAAAGACCGAGATCTCTGGAGATATGCTATGACTGCAAAGAACCGACAAATAATGTGAGTTCATGGCTGTTTCCTGCACCAGTTTCGCATAGCCCCAGCCCATCCAAAGTACCTTCGATTGCAGACCGACCTGCTGTGCTTACCTTGGATCAAAGGGTGACCTGCTGTGCTTCAGGAGACCTATTGAGTCAAGTACATCAACATCAAAATAAATATCAAACGGAAATTGCAGTTATGATACCTGTGCCGGTGGCACATAAAAAGCACCATCCAAACGTGGCTGATGCCAGCACTGCCTTGACTGGCTTCTGTGCTGGTGGCACATGACCTGCTGTGCTTGAGGAGACCTATTGAGTCAAGTGCATCAACATCAAAATAAATATCAAATGGAAATTGTAGTTGTGATATCTGTGCCGGTAGCATGTAAAAAGCACCATCCGAACGTGGCTGATGCCAGCATCGCCTTGACTGGCTTCTGTGCCAGTGGCACGAAAAAAGCAACCACTACACTCACGGAGTGGTTGACATTAGGAAGGGAATCCAGCTGTAGAAATACTGCCAGATCAGACTAGAGCCTGGTGCAGGCTCCTGGCTTCCCAGACCCCGGTCGAACCATCCAATCTGTGCTAGCACGAAAAACGGACATTAAGCGATGATGATGATGATGATGATGATGAATGGTATATAATAGTAATTTTGATCCAAAGGCTATAACTAAGTTTTAATTTCTTACAATTAATTTTTGTTTATTTACTTGAGAATCAGAACTTAGTGATTAAAGATTTCAGCTTATGTTTGCAATTAATTTTTCTTTCATTCTGCGCATTGAGCAATGTTGTTTTAGCCCATAAAATCTGCATAAATTTGTGAGTACACAACAGACAGAACTTATTCCCTATTCTATACGATTTCGTTTTCCTTATTTTCCCCCACTTTAGTTTATATTTAATTTCTTTAGATTTTAGGCTCCAAATGTAAGCCTGTCGAGTTCATTAATTTCTTAATTTTAAATGAGTGCAAATGCTGCGCTATTCTTTGTTTAATTTTATTCGATGTTGAACCTATGTATGTCCTGTCTGAGCTTACTTCAATATTCCTACTATTTATTTTGCTTTGGTCATTCCTATCTTCCTTTAAAGAAACCACACATTTATATACTACATCCATTAAGTTACATTTGTTTTTAAATTTACAATAATTTTTGTCCCTACAATTGCAATTTTTGTAGTCTCTACCAATGTTATTGGAATAATTATTTAATTTATTATTGCAATATTCATTCAACTTATATTTATTTAGTGATGAAATAATATTCCTTACATTATTAGTAGTAGTATATCCTACTCCTATATTATTTTTAGAAAATATGTTTCTATAATAAATGATTCTATTGTTTTAGTGATTTCTTTTATAATATTATCTTTAATCTGGATCCCATAAGGTACTATCAACCAAATTATTTTATTTTTATCTGTGTTTATATTATTATTTCTCGTATCCTTATTTACGCTATTATTGTTATCATCTTTATTATTTATAATTGGATCTAATTTTTGCCTATCATTTAATCTTATATATTTCCTTATATTCCTATTTTTATTTTTATTCTTTATTCTATATATATTTTCTGTGTTTTTTATATGCTCCTTGTATTCTATAAAATTCCAATGTGTTTCTCTATTATAATTATTTTGATTATTATTAATTTTGTTTTTATTTTTATTTCTATTCCCATCTACATTTTCTTTACATTTATTTATATACATATATATATATATATATATATATATATATATATATATATATATATATATAAATCTATATATATATATATATTAATAAATAAAACATATGTACATATATATACATATATGTACGCACCTACCTCTACATGTATATATATATGCATATATGAGTACAGGACACCAAAAAAAATGTCGAACACAATGAGAAACGAAAACATAGACACAAACCCAAGGAACTGGACATTTTTTTAAACAACAAAAAAATAGAGTACAGGACAATTAACACAAAGAAAAAACCCCTTCTTCAGTCGCCATGGTTTCATCTACTCTACGTTTCGAAGGTGAAGGCGAAATGTATCTTCGATAAGAAACTTTCCTTCCTGCGAAAAGCAAATCAATTAAAATTTGTGATCTTTTCGCAGAGGGGTAAAAATGGTAACAAAAACAGGACAGTAACGACAGTACAAAATATAAGCAGTAAAAGACAGGACAAGGAAAAACAAGATAAGAAGGGCTGTTAACGCCGAACGAAAAAAGTATTATGAACGCTGATTTCTGTGAACGACGAACGGAGCAAAAAGAATTGCCGTCCACACCTTGAGAAAGTCAAGCTAGAAAAGACAGTAGCGGAAGTCACGTCGTGGGTCGCGACGGGAGGGGGAGGAGGAGCAAGAGAAAGAGAGAGAAGAAAGGGAAATGGTTGTGAGGAAACCATGAAGAATGAGAGAGGGGAGAGAGAGTGAAGAATGAGAGAGAGGGAGAGACAAGTTAAGTAGAGGAAAAGGAAATCAAAGAATGAAGGCTGAGAAAGGGATGGGACATGTATATATATATATATATATATATACATCTAATGTAGGATAAAATGTTTTCCAAAAAAAATTTTATCAATGGCCAGCATATTAAAAAAATACTTTTAAAGGTTAAATTTATAAACAACTTATAAATAAGCGCAAACGAAAAAATTTCTAATGCCAAATATGCCGAAACTAGACACATTGTCCATAACCATATAATTTATCGCAATAAGCATGCTACTCGAAAAAGGTCGATAGAAATTTCTACAAAATTCCGTTATTACTATATCGGACTGATTTCAGGGTTAGTTCATAAGAACCCTCCCTTCGTCAGTAATAAATGCGGCAAAGAAATAAATGAAATACTTACTCTAATTTTTTAGAAATTTCTGTCGACCTTTTTCGAGTAGCGTGCTTATTGTGATAAATTATATGGTTATGGACAATGTCTAGTTTCGGCATATTTGGCATTAGAAATTTTTTCGTTTGCCCTTATTAATAAGTTATATATATACATACATACAGGGGTTGGACAAAATAATGGAAACACCTAGCATCATAATTTTGAAATATCTATAAAACCGTCTACAGCTTGTTTATTTTTATGTTTTTTGATTTATTATTAGTGTTGCTTAATATGTTTTGACAAATTTGCTGTTTTAAAATGACAGATCTATCGAACTTTCAAAGAGGTCAAATTATTGGTGCTCTTATCACAGGCACTAGCATAACAGAAACAGCTGAAATGCTTGACATATCAAGAAGTACTGCCTCAAAAGTAATGATACCCTTAGAAAAAGAGGGGAAAACCTCCTCGTTGAAACAAAACTCTGGAAGAAAACCAAAACTTTCAGATAGGGACCGTCTGACTCTTACGCGAATTGTTAGAAAAGATCACAGAAGTACAACTCCCAAAATCACTGCAGAGCTTAATGACCACCTTGACAATCCAGTTTCAATAAAAACAGTTGGCTAGGAGCTACACAAAGCCAGATTTCATGCGAGGACTGCAATCAGAAAACCAATCCTTTCAAAAACAAACGTTGCAAAGCATTTAGAGAGGAGTAAAAACCTACAGAATTGGTCCCTAGAGCAGTGAAAGAATGTTATTTTCTTAGACAAGTCATCCTTTACCTTATTTCTGACCACTGGCTGAGTGTACGTGTGGTGACAGCCAAAAGAAGCATTTGACCCAGAATGCCTTCTTCCAACTGTTAAACATGGAGGAGGATCTGTGATGATGGGGAGGGGGGGCTATATCTTGGAAATCCGCCGGCCCAATGGTTTCCCTTCATGGCAGAATCAATAGTCAAGACTATTTAAGCATTTTATCTGATCAAATTCATCTTATGGTTGCAGAACTGTTTCTGGAGTGAAAAGAAATCCTTCAGGATGATAATGCACCAATTCACACAGCTAAAGTTGTTACTGAATGGCACGAGGAACATTCTAGTGAAGTTGAACATCTTCTCTGGCCTCCACAGTCCTCAGATCTCAGTATTATTGCACATTTATGATGCATTTTAGAAAAACAAGTAAGGAGTCGATATCCTCCACCACCACCACTACAAGAACTGGAGACTGTTTTAGCTGAAGAATGGACAAAAATACCTTTGGAGAAAATTCAAACTTTGTATGAGTCCATACATCATAGAATTCAAGCTCTAATTGCTGGCAAAGGCTGTCCTGCCCCATATTAAAATAAATTTGTTTGAAACTTTAAGGTGTTTCCATTATTTTGTCCAATTATTTTGTATATATATTATTTTGTATATGAGACGCAGTTTGGTTTTGTGCCAGGGAAAAACACCCCTGATGCTATATTTCTGGTAAGGCAACCGCAGGAGAAGTACCTAGCCAAAGATAAACATCTGTACTTGGCTTTTGTTGACTTGGAGAAAGCCTTTGACAGGCTCCCCTGATTCCTTATCTGTTGGGCAATAGGGAAACTAAGGATTGACAAGTGGTTCGTAAGAGCTGTACAGACCTTGTATAGAGATGCTGTCAATAATGTGAAGGTTGGTAACAATGAGTATAGTGAAGAATTCCAGGTAGAAGTAGGGGCTGACCAAGGATCAGTGCTCAGCCCCCTCTTATTCATTATAGTCCTCCAGGCAATAACAGAGGAATTCAAGACAGGCTTCTCCTGGGAACTTCTCTATGCTGATGATCTTGCTCTAATTGTTGAGCCACTGCCAGAACTAGAAATGAAGTTCCAGGTATGGAAGCAAGGTCTAGAACTGACGGGCCTTAAAGTCAATGTAGTAAAACCCAAAGTCCTAGTAAGTAGGAAAGCAGACAATGCACAAACCCCTTCAGGTAATTGGCCCTGCTCGATCTGTAGAAAAAGCAGTGGTAGAAACTCCATAAGATGTACTCAGAGTAAGCTATGGACACATAAGAGGTGCAGCAATATCAAAGAAAAGTTAACCAGGAAGATAGTTTTTGTGTGCAGCTGATGCACAGGTGCAATAAACACCGAAGATGTTCAGAAAACAGATTCCATCACATGCCAAGGTAAGAAACTAGAAGTAGTTGATAGGTTCTGCTCCCTAGGCAACCGAGTCTGTAGTGTGGGTGATTGCTCTGAAAACGTTGCCACTAGAATAAGAATAGGTTGGGCAAAGTTCAGAGAGCTCCTACCTCTGCTGGTAACGACGGGCCGCTCACTCAGAGTGAAAGGTAGGTTGTATGATGCACATGTGTGAACAGCCATGCTACACAGCTGTGAAACACGGGCCATGACTGTTGAGGACATACATAGGCTTAAAAGAAATGAAGCTAGTATGATCTGCTGGATGTCTAATGTCAGTGTGCATACATGACAGAGTGAAAGCCTCCTGAAAGAAATGTTGGACATTAGAAGCATCAGATGTGGTGTACAAGAGAGATGACCGCGCTGCATATGGATGAGGAGAGCTGTGTGAAGAAGTGTCACACCCTAACAGTGGAAGGAACCCATGGAAGAGGGAGACCCAGGAAGACATGGGATGAGGTGGTGAAGCATGACCTTCGAACATTGGGCTTCACAGAAGCAATGACAAGAGACCAAGACCTTTAGAGATATGCTGTGATTGAGAAGACCCAGCAAGCAAAGTGAGATCACAGCCATAGACTACACAAATGTCGCATAACCAGCCCTATAAAAGTAACCTTGAATCACCAGGTGATGCGCAATGCTTGAGAGGACATATTAAATCGAGTAAAATCAAAAACCAAAAGCAAATCGAGATTGAAATAAAAATGGAAATGGAAATTTAGTTGTGGGCAATGCCAGATCCACTTGACTGGCACTTGTGCAGGTGGAACATAATAAGCAACATTCAAGTGTGGGTCGATGTCAGTGGCACATGACAAGCAGTTGTGCTGGTGGCACGTAATAAACACCATTCAAGTGTGGGTCGATGCCAGCGCCATCTGACTGGCACTTGGGCTGGTGGCACGTAATAAGCACCATTGAAGTGTGGGTCGATGTCAGTGCCACCTGACTGGCACTTGTGCTGGTGGCACGTAATAAACACCATTCAAGTGTGGGTCGATGCCAGCGCCATCTGACTGGCAATTGTGCTGGTGGAACGTAATATGCACCATTCAAGTGTGGGTCGATATCTGCGCCATCTGACTGGCACTTGGGCTGGTGGCACGTAATAAGCACCATTGAAGTGTGGGTCGATGTCAGTGCCACCTGACTGGCACTTGTGCTGGTGGCACGTAATAAACACCATTCAAGTGTGGGTCGATGCCAGCGCCATCTGACTGGCAATTGTGCTGGTGGAACGTAATATGCACCATTCAAGTGTGGGTCGATATCTGTGCCACTTGACTGGCACTTGTGCTGGTGACACGTAATAAGCACCATTCAAGTTTGGGTCGATGTCAGTGCCACCTGACTGGCACTTGTGCTGGTGGCACGTAATAAGCACCATTCAAGTTTGGGTCGATGTCAGTGCCACCTGACTGGCACTTGTGCTGGTGGCACGTAATAAGCACCATTCAAGTTTGGGTCGATGTCAGTGCCACCTGACTGGCACTTGTGCTGGTGACACGTAATAAGCACCATTCAAGTTTGGGTCGATGTCAGTGCCACCTGACTGGCACTTGTGCTGGTGGCACGTAATAAGCACCATTCAAGTTTGAGTCGATGTCAGTGCCACCTGACTGGCACTTGTGCTGGTGGCACGTAATAAGCACCATTCAAGTGCGGGTCGATGTCAGTGCCACCTGACTGGCACTTGTGCTAGTGGCACGTAATAAGCACCAGTCAAGTGTTGGTCGATGTCAGTGCCATCTGATTGGCTCCCTGAGCCAGTGACATGCAAAAAGCACCTACTACACTCTCAGAGTGGTTGGGGTTAAGAAGGGCATCTATCTATAGAAACCTTGTCAGGTCAGATTGGAGCCTAGTGCAGCCTCCTGGCTTGCCAGTCCCCAGTCAAACTGTCGAATGCATGCTAGCATAGAAAATGAACGTTAAACAATAATGATGATATATATATATATATATATATATATATATATATATATATATATACAGAGAGAGAGAGAGAGAGAGAGAGAGAAAAAGAGACAAACAGATAGATATAGATATGATTAATCTATAATAGTGGTTAATATATTCTTAAGGTCAAATTTGAATCACTCATAAGTACTTATCGCCTCCATCGCTAAGTCAGTTCCAGACTAAATTCCATTCAGTTTTTTTTTCGTAATAATGGTCCATCCAAATCTACATTTGGATATAAATTAATTGAAATTTCATCATCATCATCATCATTATAGTTCATAAGAAAAAAGTTAGGTGAAAATATTTGAGGTGAAAATGAGAAAGTCAAGTGAAAAATTGATTTTGAATGAAAATATTTCAATTATTTTGAAAGAAATTGACTTTCAAAGAATGTGCTCGATGAGATGAATTTTTTGTGAGGAACTCATTAAAAGATATTAGCCACAAAACAGTGGTGTGGCTTTAAATGACCAAAAAATATGTTAAGTAACCCCCCAAATTGATTTTAAATCAAAATATGTGAATTATTTTAAAAGGAAATTATACAAAAGTTGTGTTAGAATGAAAGTGCTCTATGATAGGAATGTTACAGTGAAAACCTTGTCAATAAATATTAGCTATAAAACAAGTGACAAAAACAAAAGGTGATTATTTTTAACAAATTAAAATATTTCTGTAATTTTAAGATATTTAGCATTTTAGAAGATGGTAGATGATGTCAGAGTTTACTTAAGGGTACAGTTTAACTGAAATTAGAGAGGTACACACTTTGATTCTCTGTAGTGGCTTGTGAGGCCACTCTTCTTTTTGTGTGTCTTTCAAGGGTATTTACCTGATCTGCTAAGCTGTTTTCACAGCAATTCTATATTCAAGTTTGTTTTATTTTCTGCAAAAATATCACCTCACTTGGTACCTCAAAGTTTGTCTCTCAAAATATATCATTCACCCATGGCAGTCAGCATTTCTAGGATTCATCACAAATTCAGTTATTTTCAATTTAAGTTGATATTTTGGAATTTGAAATTTCTTTGTATTAAGCAGGTGTATGGATCTTGGGAAGTCATCTGGGAGCGAGAGGTGGAGTTACCGTGATGGTTCAGAAAAATCTGGATCTTGCAATACAGATGATCTTCCTGGATCCGGAAGGTAAGTCACTGGTTTTGGACGTGAAAGACTGTGAAGGACATACTTTCAGGCTAGTTGCTGTCTATGCATCATCATAATGGACATCATGACCATGATGTTTATGATGATGATGCTCATGATGATGATGACGATGATGATGGTGGTTATCACAATGATGACGGTGATGTTGATGATAAGTTTATAATCATGAAGCTGATGATAATGATGATGCTGATGCTGCTGATGATGATGATGGGTAAAAGTTTTATTGTTTTATTTCTGTAAATTTTCACAAATATTATTTTTGAAAATTTAAGTCAAAAAAAGAAAATTTTACAAAACTATGATTAAAAAATAAATAAATACCTTTCTCCGCCATGATTTCAACAGGTATTTTTGCTCTGCAAATGAAAATAAAATAATTAGGAAAAACATTGTTAAGGTATTAAATACATCATTTGTTGTCAAAGTAAATTCTCTCTCTCTCTCTCTCTCTCTCTCTCTCTCTCTCATATAATTACAGTTAAGAGAGAGATCAGAACAACTGGGCAGGACTCAGACAGGAATCCATCTCCCCCCTTTACCATTCAGATTCCTCAGCCAAATGCAATGCTTGTCTATTCACATTGTTTTGAATCGATGCCATTATCTCATAGCTTAAACATTTTGATAACGTGATTATCTTTTTAGCATGACATTGTAGGGTAGGTGTTACAAAGGCCGGATCTTTCCAGTTTAAATATAAGACAAGTTATATGTTAGGGCCAGATTTGGCCAGTCTAAATGCTAAAAGGTTAATTGACAACATTGTGCAAGGTAATAAGGTTTACGTGTGTTTGGGAGAAAGTACAAAAGATATTTTCACATTTAACAAAGTCAGCTGAATAACGTGTTAGCCAAACGTGTGATAGAAAATGAATGCACAAATGCCTGTGTTTATAAAATCAAAATGTTTACCAGTTGACAATGGTTGACAGCAAGCAAAAACACTGTCCAGTTTTTAAGCTGGTAAGAGGTATTGTCATGGAAGGTGCAAACAAGGGGCTCTGCATAATATCACATAAATGCAACTGAGTCTGGCCTTCTAGTGTGAGCCATCTGTATAAGTTGGAGGAAGATGTGCAAAAGTTCACTAGCTTTTCCCAGGGTGTTTTCTGCCAACAACACATTGGTCTTTAACACATAATACAGCAATTGTGATTGGTCAATTACTTCGTTGGGGTTGTGGTACTCCTGTCACAATGCCAGTCACCATGACTCCTGCTCAAATGTGGAAAGCAAAGAAACCAAATCTGTTACAATTTGTTGGCAGACAGTGTGTCGTTATTGAGCGATAACAATTTCATAACAAATATTTGAGTGTTTAATAATGCACACAGATTCGTTGTGTTGTTGATTTAATCTCACATTTAAGATCCAAGGTAAAGTGTATCACACCATTGGAAGTTTAATGTCAGAAGTCAATCAAGTGCCATCATTCGCACAGCTGTACTTCTTTGATACACACTACGAGAATCGGATGAAACATGAATGATTTGCAGGCAGATATATTCATGACACTACAGGTTATATTCAGCAAGTAAATCCATGTTAGCATCATTTCAAGATGCTGTAGAACTTTCGATAACGAAGTTATTTCAATCCTTCTACACCGTGACAAAAAGCTCAAACCATCCAAGGCTCACTGTTGCCGGAACAACTTGTCTTTGAATCCAGAGGAGGCTGCATTGGTTCCGGATGATATCAAGAACCCTCTAGATGTAATCATACACTGTCATAATGGACATGTTCAGTGAATAAACTCTATCCACTGATCATACGATCCACTGCATTATGTTCTGCTACTACCGGAGGGATTAGATGGTTGACAGGTCAATATGAAGATATCAAATGGACAAACATTAACAGCTATAAATTTTTACGTTTACCAACTGCAGGTAAGAACTAATTTGGATGATCATATTATAATATGCTGTAGATCAGTGGGCAAAAGTAGAATGGAGCATATCTGATAACCTCACTGTTTGAGAGACACAATAAGAATGATCTTGTTTGAGATTACAACCATCTTTGGTTGGTTTGACCCTGTTGTATCCACTGATCTGATTAGTTGGCAGCTGACGTGGTCTGTCTCTTGACTTATTTCACGCCAGAGTGTACAGCTAACCAATCACGGCCTTCGGATAAGGCCTGCTTCATTTTGAGCCACCTTAACTCTTTATAAGGCACTTGTTTTCACTATTCTTTGTCTTTCAGCTTTAGACCTTTTAAGGTCTAGTCACTGACCACAGAGCTACTCAGACATGTTCCAGTTCCAGCGACAGATGACCAGCCTACCAGTCACGCTCCAGCTTCAGCCACTACGACGCTAATGTATGCCTGCAATGTAGGACATTCTCAATCTCCACTGCCTTCATCACCATTGTCGTACTTCATCTTCACGTCGTCTCCACCATCGTCTCCATTCCATCGTCGACTTCAACAACATGTACACATCAACACCGACCAAGTTTAACTCACACTGTTAGTATGAATCTTTCACCACGGAAAACAGTTGCAGTATATCTAAAGAACTTACTATATCGAGACTCGGCACGGCATGATAGCCCCAACCTCTACACGTGTAGTAACTGGCTCTGCTACATGAACCGCTAACATCTTGTTATAGAACTCTTACTATTGTGTACCTCATGAACTGGTAAACTAACTCAATATGCTGAGACTTATCCTATGCTTTGTATTTCTGTTTTATGTGCATACACCTTTTGTCTGTACCTTCTGTCACACACACAAACACACAATCACGCATTCATACACAACACTTCGCTACCACTCAAACACTCTCTCTCTCTGTAAACTTTGTGAATAAAGTCCTTTTTTCTCTCAAACAGTAGAATGGTTTGTTGTCCTCATTCATTTATTCTGTTGATGTATTTGGCTTCTCATATTATGTTAGGGTACGACCGTTCTAAAGGAGACAGTTGTCGCCAACTCCTTACGTGCAGTCGTCTAAACCCTACAGTGGAATGGAGCAGGCTAAGGTGGGCTGAACTCCATCAAATGACAATCAGAGCAGAAAAATACTCAGGGTTACTTGACACTGTCAACCAAACTGATACAATAATACCTGGAACAAGAATTATTCTCCCACCGAACCATCACTGGCAGTTCATGATTTTACAGCAAGGCCTTCCAAAATGCCATATCAATAGTGAGAGCAATGGGAAAGCCAGATTACTTCATCACATTTAAGATAAATCCAAAATGGACAGAGATACAGACCACCCAACTTCCAGGGGAGCATGCACAAGACCAACCTGATATTGCTTGTCGAGTATTCAAAATCAAGCTTGATGCACGTCTCCGTGATCTACTGGAAAAACATATTTTTGGAAAAGTTGTCAGAGATTTTGTCACATGCCAGGGGAAAAAACTGCAAGTAGTTGATAGCTTCTGTTACCTAGGTGACAAAGTCAGTAGCGGGGGAGGGTGCTCTGAAAGTGTAGCTGCTAGAATACAAAAAGCTTAGGCAAAGTTCAGAGAGCTCCTACCCCTGCTGGTGACAAAGGGCCTCTCGCTCAGAGTAAAAGGTAGACTGTATGACGCATGTGTACGAACAGCCATGCTACATGGCAGTGAAACATGGGCCGTGACTGCTGATAATATGCGTAATCTCACAAAGAAATGAAGCCAATAGGCTCCGAGGATGTGTAATGTCAGTGTACATACTCGACAGAGTGTAAGTGACCTTTGAGATGAAAGTTGGACTTAAGAAGCATCAGATGTGGTGTGCAAGAGAGATGACTGCGCTGGCATGGTTATGTGTTGTGTATGGATGAGGATAGCTGTATGAAAAAGTGCCACACCCTAGCAATAGAGGGAACCTGTGGAAGAGGTAGACCCTGGAAGACCTGGGATGATATGGTGAAGCACGACCTATGAACGTTAGGCCTCACAGAGGCAATAACAAGTGACCATGATCTTTGGAGATATGCTATGCTTCAGAAGACCTGGCAAGCCAAGTGAGACCGTAACCATAGCCTATGCCAGTGCAGCATAACCAGCCCATCTAAGAGCACCCTTCAACCATTGCGCAAAAAACTACACTTGCGAACACCTGTTGAGTTAAATGAAGTCCTTGTCATGGATGATGCCAGAACTGCCTGATTGGCACCTGTGTTGGTGACACATAAAATGCACCTTTCAAGTGTGGTCAATGCCAGCACCACCTGACTGGCCCTCATGCTGTTGTCAAGTAAAAAGCACCCACTACACTCATGGAGTGGTTGGCGTTAGGAAGGGCATCCGGCTGTAGAAACTCTGCCAGATCAGATTGGAGCCTGGTGCAGCCTTCTGGTTAGTCAAACCATCCAACCCATGCCAGCATAGAAAGTGGACTTTAAACAACAATGATGACGATGATGATGATTAGAGAACAGTGCAGGAGAATTCCTAACTGGAAAGCGCTTGGCCCAGTTGGGGTTCAGGAATTTTGGGTTAAAAACTTGACAGCTCTGCATAGGAGAATTGCAAGATAGCCGGATAAAATACAGAATAGTGACATTCAAGTACTGGCCTGGATGACAACAGGAAGAATTGTACTATGCCAGAAGGACCCAAGTAAAGGGAATGAAGTTGGAAATTTCAGACCAATATCTTGTTTGCCACTGATGCGGAAACTGATGACAGGCATCATATCAAACAGCATCTGTAAGTACTGAGATGAGAATGAGCTACTCCCAGTGGACAAAAAAAATGGTGTAGACATAAGAGCAGAGGAATGAAGGATCAATTACTAATCGATAAGACTATCTTGGCTGATTGCAAAAAGAGACACAAAAAGTTGATGATGGCATGGGTGGACTGCCGGAAAACATGATATGGTCTTACACTCGTGGATTATTGAATACCTTAAACTGCTTAAGCTGCCACACGATATCCTGAAACTAATACAAAACTCAATGGCAACGTGATGAACTGAACTCACAGCATGGAGAAATAAGCTGGGAGAGGTAAATATCAAAAGAGGAATCTTTCAAAGGGACAGTCTGTCACCTCTGTTGCCTGTATAATGTCACTAATAAGCCTTTTTAAGAAAGATGCCTGTGGGGTACATTCTAGGCAGGGTGAAAGTAAACAACCTGTGGTTTATGGATGACCTAGAGCTAATCGCTAAGACTGAGAAAGAAATTGTGAGTTTGATGGCAACTTGTGCAGAGGATTAGCAAAGATATTGGCATGGAATTTGGGATTGAGATATGTGGTGTAATGATTCTCAAAAGGGGGAGAAATCAGTAAAAGTCATGGGATCAAGCTGGAAAGTGGTGAAACTATAAGGAAAGTTGGAGAGGAAGGATATAAGTATTTGGGTGTCATTGAAAGAGATAAGATGAATGAATACAGGATGAAAGAAATGTACAAGAAAGAGTATTTGAGGAGGACTCAAAGCTAAATGGCCACTATAAGATTAGAGCAATTAACACATGGGCGGTTGCTTTGATGAGATGTGGAGCCGGAATAGTATCTTGGAAGAAGCATGAATTACAAGAGATAGACCTGAGAACATGTAAATTAATGACATTGAACAAGGAACTACACCCCAAGAGTGATGTGTCATGGTTGTATGTAAAGAGGTGAGCTGGAGAATGGGGATTAGTGTGTAGTTAAGGTTGTGTAAGGGAAGGGGAGAAGAGCTTGGCTTGGTATGTCAAGGGGAGTAAAGAAGAAATGATTGAAGCAGTGAAAATGCAGGGTACCTTAAAAGTGAAGCCGCAGATCCAACATGATTAAAGAAAGTCGAGAGACAGCAGAGGAAGAAAATTTGGCAGGACAAGAAAATGCACAGTCAGTTCTTGAAGAATAAAGATGAGATTGATTAGAATCGAAACTGGAAATGGCAGCAGAAAGGAGACTTTCTGGAGGCAGTAGTGTGCATCACTCAAGAACAAGCTCTCAGAACAAACTCCTCTAAATATCACATTGATAAAAACACTGACTCACTCAGTGTAGGATATGTTCTGAGAAGAGAGAAAGTATAAGCCATATTGTTGGTGAGTGCTGTAAGCTGGTACAATGTGAATACAAAAGGAGACATGACAATGTGGCCAGATATGTCCACTGGTTGTTGAGCAGTAAAGCAAACCTCGAGAGAGCCGAACAATGGTCGGAACAATGGAAAATGAACATTACAAAATAACATGCAGTGCCACCAAGTCATAGAGGTGAGACGGCCAGATATCGTGATCATCCATAAAGATGAAAAAATAAATAAATAAATAAATAAAGATAAGAGATGCTGCAATACCAGGCGATTCTAGGGTAAAATGTAAGGAAAGAGAAAAAATTGAGAAAAAGCAGCCATTGCGGTACAAGATAGGAAAGTAATGGGACATGAGGAATGTAATGGATATACCGGTGGTAATTGGAGCATTAGGAGCAGTTTTCAAGGGCTTTAAAAATGCATATGAAGAATACTGGAGCTGCTGTCAGGCTCAAAGTGATCCAGAAGATGGCATTGATGGGTACAGCTCGCATTCTAAGGAGAGTATTGTCTCTTTGAGTCACAGGAGAAGGCACAACTTGGAAAACCTTTGGTGATTTGTTGTTGCCTGCTTTCAAGTGAAGAACAATCGGTAATTAAGAACTCTCCGAGAGTCTATAATAATAATGACGCCGGCGACACCAATGATAACGACGACAATGATGATAGAGTTGCAGAAAGAAGGCTACAGGAACGCATGATCCATTATATAGAGACAAAGCATTTCTAAATGAAGAAAAAGCTAGAAAGGAAAATCTAAGAATAGCATGGATAGATTATACGAAAGCCTATGACGTGATCCCACACTCATGGCTAAGTGGATGTTTGAGTATATTCAGTAATTGCAGACAACAAAAGAGAATTAATTAGCTTTAACATGAAGGAATGGAAAGTAGATCTCTGCTCAGGTGACACACTCTTAGGAAAAGTTAATATCAAAAGAGGAATTTTCCAGAGGGAGTCGTTATCCCCTTTAATATTTTGTCTTATGTTTGATCCCTCCCCAGTTTAGTATTAAGGAAGGAAAGAGGCCAGGTATCAGTTCAGAAATAGTAAGGGAAAAATTAACCATTTGCTCTACATGGATGATCAGAAGCTTTTTAGTAAGAATGAAAAAGAGATAGATCCCTTAATACAGAATCTAAGATTCTTGAGCAAAGATACAGGCATGGAATTTGGCATTGGTAAGGATGAAAAGGGACAAGTAGTCAACAGAGAAGGCATCCAATTACCAATTGGCCAGACATTAAAATCATTGAAAGGAGGAGAGAGTTATAAGTATCTAAGAGTATTAGAATCTGACAGGGAACTAACTATAGAAATGAAAAGGAAAATTGAAAAGG
>NC_042997.1:206945041-207000041 GCF_006345805.1 Octopus sinensis | reverse complement strand
GAAAAGAAATATTACAAGTAACTGCAGAATATGTGGAGATGGACAAGAAACAATAAATCATATTATCTCTAGCTGCCCAGTCCTGGCTAAGAAGGAATATATTCACAGACATGACAGAGTTGGAACTTACATACATTGGAAGCTATGCCAACATTATGGAATAACAACAGAAAAAAGATTGTATAGGCACACACCAGAAAAGGTCACAGAAAACGAGAAAGCAACCATACTCTGGGATATGCCGATACACACAGATAGAGAAATTAAGGCCAACAGACCAGATATAGTTGTCAGAGACCATGAAGAAAAAAAATGCTTTCTAATTGCTGTATCAGTACCAGCAGATGACAACGTGTCTCTAAAAGAAATGGAGAAACTCTCAAAATACAAAGACCTGGAAATAGAGGTAACTAGAATGTGGAATCTGAAAACAGAAACAATTCCTATCATAGTAGGTGCATTAGGCATGATAAAAAAATATTCAGACAAATACATAACAAAAACACCAGGACTTACAAACACATATAACATACAGAAAATTGCAGTACTAGGCACTGCATACATCCTACGCAGAACACTTTCCATACAATAACCATCAGAGCATCACAACAAATCACAGCACATACCCAAGGCACACAGAGCTGCGCTCGGTAGTGAAGTGAAAGCACGCTATAAAAATAAAAATAAAACTACTGAATAATAATAATAATAATAATAATAATAATAATAATAATAATAATAATAGTAATAATAATAATAATAATAATAATAATAATAATTATAATAATAATAGTAATAATAATAATAGGAAGGTGCTCAAAAAATAAGAGGTGTTACCTTAGTTCACTGGTAGTGAACAGCTGACACCGTAGTACATCTCCAGCGTTAGAAGCTGTGCAAAGGCAATAATAATGATGATGATGATGATGACAGTGCCTCGTTGCAAAGAAAGCAAAGATGGTAAGATACAACCAAAGAATGAAGGGTTACCACCAGAATAGGTTTTTAAATTTAGATCAGAAGAGATTCTATAAAGAAATAAATGGAGAATGTACAGGTGAAAAGTTGATACCAGATAACATCGAAAGTCAAAGGTTTTGGAGTAACATCTGGAGCAAAGAGAAGAATGCTGAATGGTTGCAAGAACTGAAACAAACAGTGGTCTGTCCAAAACAGGCAGAACTAGCCATTTCAGTTAGGGAAGTGAAGGAAATCAGCAAAAAAATGGACTAAGGGGGTAATATCAACACTTGATAGAAGGGGACGAGAAAGCTTATGATGCTGCATGGGGTGCTACTACCCAAAGCAACTATAAACAGACTGTATATGAAAAGGAAGAATGGTGGCTGAGGACTAATTAGTATAGACCGTTGTATAAGGAGTGAAAGGAGAATGCTTGCCGAGTATTTGATAAATAGTGATGAAGACCTGCTGCAATACGCTGTGAAAGATATGGAGATAAATACAGATGAAATGATGGGCAAGGATGAGTTTAACCAAAGAGCCGAGGAGAAGAGAAAAGAAGACCATGTAAAGTTATGCAGGAGCACTTTGGGACTATAATTGTGTAATCGAACATTGTCAGCTGGATATTGTTAAGTTGAATAAGAGAGACAAATACCATCAGATCATTGATGTAGCCATACCAAATAACATGAATGTTGTGAATAAAGAGGTTGAAAATATCCCCAAGTACTCTGAATTGAAAGTGGAAATGGCAAGACTGTATGGAATGCGAGAGAGTAATGTGAAAGTGATACCAGTGGTGATCAGAATGCTGGGTTCAATCCCATTGAAACTTCAAGACTTCTTAAGGCAACTGGAAATCCCATACAAAAAGCAGCCTTATTGGGTACAGTGCACATCTTCAGGAAAGTATTATCTGTCTGAGATCCTTCTTGTGACTTGACAGATGAGTAAAGACTCCAGTACATTTTTTACCGTGGTCAGTAAGGTGAGGGTTGGCAACGACTACAGTGAAGAATTCTGGGTAGAGGTAGGGGTTCACCAAGGTTCAGTCCTCAGCCCCCTCCTATTTATCATAGTCCTCCAGGCAATAACGGAGGAATTCAAGACAGGTTGCCCCTGGGAGCTCCTCTATGCTGATGACCTTGCTCTAATTGCTGAGTCACTATCAGAACTAGAGGAGAAGTTTCAAGTGTGGAAACAAGGATTAGAATCGAAGGGCCTTAGAATCAACCGAGCTAAAACCAAAGTCCTAATAAGTAGGAAGGCAGGCAAACCACAAATCCCTTCAGGTCGATGGCCCTGCTCGATCTGTAGTAGAGGTGTAGGTAGAAACTCTATAAGATGTACACAGTGTAAGCTATGGACACATAAGAGGTGCAGCAACGTCAAAGGAAGGCTAACTAGGAAGATAGTTTTTGTATGTGGCAGATGCTCAGGAGCAATAAACACTAAAAATGTTCTGAGACCAACTTCTACCACATTCCAGGGAGTGAAAACTAGAAGTAGTTAATAACTTCTGTTACCTAGGTGACCAAGTCAGTAGCGGGGAAGGGTGCTCTGAAAGTGTAGCTGCTAGAATAAGAATAGCCTGGACTAAGTTCAGAGAGCTCCTACCTCTGCTGGCGACAAAAGGCCTCTCACTCAGAGTAAAAGGTAGACTATATGACTCATATGTATGAACAGCCATGCTACGCAGCAGTGAAACGAGGGCCGTGACTGCTGAGGACATGTGTAAGCTCGCAAGGAATGAAGCCAGTATGCTCCGATGGATGTGTAATGTCAGTGTGCATAATCGACAGAGTGTAGGTACCTTGGGAGAAAAGTTGGACCTAAGAAGCATCAGTTGTGGTGTACAAGAGAGACAACTGCGCTGGTATGGTCATGTGGTAAGAATGGATGTGGATAGCTGTGGGAATAAGGGCTACACCCTAGCAGTTGAGGGAACCTGTGGAAGAAGTAGACCCAGGAAGAAATATGCTGTGCTTGAGAAGACTCGGTAAGCTCAAGTGTGACCATAACCTTGTGGCCTATGCTAGTGGTGTAACCAGTCCACTTATGTGTGCCTTTCCTTCATTGGACACTAAACTCTGCTTGCGAAGACCAGTTGAGGCAAGTGAAATCGAAATCAAACTTGGTGACTGGCATCCGTTGCTAGTGGAGCGCTAAGAGTACCATACAAGTGAGATCGTTGCCAGAGCAAGAAGCTGGCCTCCGTGCCGATGGCATGTTAAAAACACCATTCAAGCATGATCATTACCTGTGTCGCCTTACTAGCTCTTGTGATGGTGGCAAGTGAAAACAAAAGCATTCGAGCGAGGTCGTTGCTAGTGCCGCTGGACTGGCTCCTGTGCAGGTGGCACATAAAAAGCACCATTTGGGGGTGGCCGTTGCCAGTACCACCTGACTGGCCCTTGTGCTGGTGACATGTAAAGCACACTCTCAGATTGGTTGGCATTAGGAAGGGCATCCAGCTGTAGAAACTCTGCCAGATCAGATTGGAGTCTGGTGCAGCCATCTTGTTTGCCAGCCCTCGGTCAAATCGTCTACCCCATGCTAGCATGGAAAACGGACATTAAACAATGATGATGATGATGACGACTGTATTAGGAAGGAATAATAATAATAATAATAATAATAATAATAATAATAATAATAATAATAATAAGTGCATCACAAGAATACACCGGGGACGTGAAACAAGAATACACCGGGGACATTAAACAAGAATATACCGGGGACGTTAATAAGATTACACCGGGGACGTTAAACATGTGAGAGCGATAAAACAGTGCTCCGAAATCTATCCACAAACATCGGAAACAAAGTCATCACATGGAGCCAAAAATTAACTGACAAAGGATTGGACTATATCCAAGTAAATAATACTCATTGAAATATATTGCTATTTTCCAAACGAAATTATGTATTTTAACTTGATATCATCTCCAACCATGTAAACATGCTTGATACATTACGATCCATCAACAACAGATCATCTCCGGCCCCAGACACCATATACAAAAAAATTACAAATAAATTAAATAATAATGGTATTATTCAACCCAAGAATAACAATCGGGAAGTGCGTACTTTAAACTTGTTACACAAAAAGTACGAAAAACTACACAGGCAAAACAATTTGACAATAGAAATGAACGGACCGGTACCCTACGAAAATGATGACTGTCAAAATAATGGGCCGGACGTTGTTCCTCATGTCCTGCAAATAAAACCAAAAAGGCATAAATGGACACGTGAGGAATACATTTCAATCCTACACGCTTACTTTACAGCAGTGCTCTACCCAAAGAACAAAAACACAACAACATATATAAAATATGGAAGAAAAATAACCTAAACAAAGACTTGGATACAGCAATGAACCCTAATAAACTAGCTAACATACGAAGATATATTCTCAACGCAAAAAAAATATCAGAAATAGAAATAGAACATTTATAAGAAAAAATACATCAGGAAAATGTAGATAGAAGCCACACAACAATGCCAAATAATATAAACACTGAGATAGTAAAACACGAAGACAGACGTAACATTTCCAACGAAAACGAAGTAAACAAAAAACAACAAACCCAGACCGTAAGGATGAATAATAATGTAAGAAAAGCAGCAAACCAAAACACAACAGACAAACATATGAATGAGAAAAAAGCGACACAAATCTAAAACCTGGAAACAATGAAGGGGAGCCTAATGATTATGATACCATAAAAAATAGAATAATCAAAGAACTGAAAAACACAGATCTCAAAATGGACCACCAACCATACCTCCCAAAAATCAAAATAGACAAAAAAACAACATCTATAATAAATAGCATAAACCTGGCTGTCACAGAACTAATAGCCACAGAAACAAATGGCAATATCACTGAGCTAAATGACATAATATAGGCAGCAGCCACTGCAGCCACAAAAGAAGCTGGATACTCACTCAAACCCATCCAAACAGGAGTACCACCACCCAAACAAACCCTGTGGATAAATAATATCCCCCCAAAAAATACAAAAAATGAGAAAAGATCTGTTGATTCTTAACGAAATTAGTAGACAATCAACGCTACTAAGCAACAAAAAGAAAATAAAAATACTGTGCAAATACAACATCACAGAAAAAGATTTACCTGAAGTAAAAGAAAAGCTAAAGCAAGATATCCTTGCCAAAGCACAAAGGATCCACTGGTATGAGAAACACCAAAGTTTCTTTGAACAAAACAAACAAACAGTTCAACTCCAACTCCAAAAAGTTCTACCAAGAACTTGGCAAAAATAAAATAGAAATCACTGCAGCACCAACAGCAGAAGAAGTGAAAGAATTCTGGAGAGAAATATGGTTGGTGAAAGAACAACCAAAAAAAAAGGAGTATTAAAACAACAAACTTAGCACCTGAGCAACTTTGGACCCCCATAACAACTGAAGAGGTTACCCAGGTACTGCAAAGACTAAGCAACTGGATGGCATCTGGGCATGACAAGATCCCCAACTTCTGGTTAAAATATCTGACAGGAATGCACAAAAAGCTGGCTGAAAACTTTAACAACATACTGGCAGAGCCAGAGACAATGCCTGAATGGCTTACGAAGGGGAAAACCATCATAATTCCAAAATCCAATGCGACAGCAAAACCAGAAAACTACAGACCTATAACCTGTCTCCCTACAATGTACAAAGCATTTACTGCAGTAATATTGCAAAGATTGAACAAGCACCTGGACGAAAAACAACCTGTTTCCAGAAGAGCAGAAAGGATGCCGCAAAGGCTCATATGGCTGTAAAGATCAACTAATGATCAATAAAGCCATAACTGAAGACAGCCACAGAAAGAAGAAAGGCCTCAGTATGGCCTGGATCGACTACAAAAAGGCGTTTGATAGCATCCCCCACACATGGATCCTCGAAACACTAGACATTAACAAAGTAGCACCAACAATTATAAAGTACATAGGACACTCTATGAATAAATGGCAAACAGTGTTACAGCTCCAAACAAAAAAGGGACTTGTGAAAACCAAAGCCATCCCCATTAGAAGAGGAATATTCCAGGGAGATACGCTCTCTCCACTCCTTTTCTGCTTGGCACTGTCACCTCTATCTGATATACTAAACAAAACTGGATGCGGATATAAATGTTACGGCAAAATAATCAGCCACCTTTTATATATGGATAACCTAAAACTATACGCTACAAATGACAAACAGCTGGAAACACTACTAAAGACAGTTCATGGATTTACCAAAGAAATAGATATGAAATTTAGATTAGAGAAATGCACCAAAGTAACCCTGAAAAGAGGAAAACTAGTTAAGAGTAGCAACATCACACTAGATAAAGCAAATGAAATAAGAGAATTAGACCAAAGCCAAACTTACAAATATTTAGGAATCCATGAACTAGATAAGACACAACACACACAAATGAATGAGAAAATAAAAAAAGAATATCATAGAGGAGTTAGATCAATACTGAAAACAGAGCTCAATGCTAAAAACAAGATAATAGGTATTAACACTTTAGCCGTCCCAGTTGTAAGTTACAGCTACAATATCCTTAACTGGACACTAAATGAACTAACCAAAATAGATAGGAAAACAAGAAAAATACTGACAGGATCTAGGATGCATCACCCAAAATCTGACATAGAAAGGCTATATATACAACGTATAGAAGGTGGTAGAGGCCTTATAAAGCTGAAAAACTATTATAAAATAACCACCATAGGACTGCAAAAATACCTACTTCAGAAGGAAGGAAAACTGATACAAATAGCAGCAAAACACGAGCAAAACAAAAAACTGTTCTCAGTATTTAAGGAAGCTGACAAATACAAACAAGAAGTCATAGTACCTGACAACTATGAAGAAGAAGAAGAAACAACAAAAGCTATAAAACAAATGAAATCCAAATTAAAAATAGAACAGCAACGAACCATGATAAAACGATGGCAAGAAAAACCCCTTCATGGCAAATACAGGACTAAACTAAATGCAAAAGAAATAGACAGAGAAAAATCCCAGCAATGGTTGAGAAGCTCAGGACTCAAAGCAGAGACAGAAGGATTTTTAATTGCAGCACAAGACCAAAGCCTCCCCACCAGAAATTACCAAAAACATGTAATGAAAAGAAATATAACAAGTAACTGCAGAATATGTAGAGATGGACAAGAAACAATAAATCATATTATCTCTGGCTGCCCAGTCCTGGCTAAGAAGGAATATATTCACAGACACGACAGAGTTGGGACCTATATACACTGGAAACTATGCCAACATTATGCAATAACAACAGAAAAAAGATTGTATAGACACACACCAGAAAAGGTCACAGAAAACGAGAAAGCAACCATACTCTGGGATTTGCCAATACACACAGATAGAGAAATTAAGTCCAACAGACCAGATATAGTTGTCAGAGATCATGAAGAAAAAAAAATGCTTTCTAATTGATATATCAATACCAGCAGATGACAACGTGTCTCTAAAAGAAATGGAAAAACTCTCAAAATACAAAGACCTGGAAATAGAGGTAACTAGAATGTGGAATCTAAAAACAGAAACAATTCCTATCATAGTAGGTGCATTAGGCATGATAAAAAAATATTCAGACAAATACATAACAAAAACACCAGGACTTACAAACACATATAACATACAGAAAATTGCACTACTAGGCACTGCACACATCCTACGCAGAACACTTTCCATACAATAACCATCAGAGCATCACAACAAATCACAGCACATACCTAAGGCACACAGAGCTGCGCTCGGTAGTGAAGTGAAAGCACGCTATAAAAATAAAACTACTGAATAATAATAATAATACCCTTTACTTGTTTCAGTCATTTGACTACGGCCATGCTGGAGCACCACCTTTAGTTGAGCAAATCGACCCCAGGACTTATTCTTTGTAAGCCCAAAACTTATTCTCTTGGTCTCTTTTGCCAAAGTGCTAAGTTACGGGGACGTAAACACACCAGCATCAGTTGTCAAGCGATGTTGGGGGGATAAACACAGACAAATAAACATACACACACACACACACACACGCACATACACGGATACATATATATATATTTATATATATATATATATATATATATATATATATTGGCCTGCTCACTTAGCCAGCGGGGTTGCGTCATTTGAAGGCTAAAACAATGCGAAGCACATTGTGACCAGCAATGTGTAGCAACATCTGATAGACTGGTCGGTGACGGTGATATATATATATATAGTACAAAGTAAGTTAGGGGTTATGAATGTAGGAAAAAGACATTCAAATTAGATGTACTAAACTGAACATCTCTCAATATTTAATTAGTACATATAGAAGTAATTTTAGAGACAGAATCACCATCAACTCAATCAATACTGAAAGATTTTATACCCGACAACTCCATAAAATGTTATATTTTAATTCTTTTACTAACTATATATATTCTGAATACTATATTTTCCGTTTATAAGACTACACGTGTTTCATGAATGTACATCGGTATTGATTAGATATGAAGTATCTAGTTTCAATACTTAATCGGGTCGACATACTCCCAATCTTCAGGTCTGGATTCCTCAACATTTTTCACTACTCTTATATACTTTCACGATACTCTTTATCTTCAATATAATCTTACTTAACATATACAAATGAATAGAAATACAAATAATAAATAAATGAATATAAAAAATTTACGGAGTAAAAATTTAAGGAATAAAAATTCAAGCAATAAAAGTTTAAGGAAAAAGAATTGAGAAAAAACATTTAAGGAAAAAAATTTAAGAAGAACAAAAATACGAGTAAAAATTACGAATAACGAATAAAGAATTGCGAATAAACAAATACGAAATAAAGATTAAACAATAATGAAATAAAAATAGAGATGAAAATAAAACGAATGTTAACTTATCTTTTCTTTCCTCAGCAAAAAAAAAAAAGGCTACATCTTGCGAATAAGGTAAAATCCGCGTTTGATAATACCTATGTATAGGAGGTACTACAAATAAATGTCAGAAAGTTTCACTGGTGTATTTATTCCTTTATAAAGAACTGTCAAGGGAACCGGAAATGATTGCACCATGGGAACAAGCCACTTTTATCGTTGTTTATTTTATTCAATCTATGTATTAACGCAAACAACCAACCATGCTACCTGATATCCTACTAGTAAGTTACTTCTTTAGACTCTCAATTCGAATATTTTGGGATACATAAGAGTTACGTTTTATATTATTTAATATCGATTATTTATATTATTATTCTTAAATATTTGACGTTGCATTTAAACCAAATTTCAAAATTTAAGTTTAAAAATTTTAATTACAATTACAATTGTGTAACGTACAGCTAACAATTTAATTAAAAATCTAAAGTATCGTAAATTAACCAATTAATATTATATATTTTTGTATGACTAAGTGCTACTTTCTAGTGATAACAAGTTGTATATAATCATAACTTTATCTAAAAAAACATGACTGAGTTTAGTTTATTTACTAAAGAATCTAATCTTAACTCATCTTATTAATTAAACAATTTATCCTATGTCTGCATTTAATTTTTCGTTCTGGACATTGAGCAATATTGTTTTGGCCTTTAAGATTTCCATAAATTCGTGAGTACACATGAGACAGAAATTTTTCCCTATTCTATATGATTTGGCTTTACATACTACCTCCCATTTTAGTTTGTAGATAATTTCTTTAGATTTTAAACACCAAATATATTTACTTAAGCCTGTCGAATTCATAATTTTTTTACTTTTAAAGGAATACAAATGCTGTATTATCCTTTGTTTAATTTTACTAGATGTAGAGCCAATATATGTCATATATGAATTTTTGCCATTATTTTTATTATTATTATTATCATTATCATTATTATTATTATTATTATCATTATAATTATTATTATTATTATTCAGTAGTTTTATTTTTATAGCGTGCTTTCACTTCACTACCGAGCGCAGCTCTGTGTGCCTTGGGTATGTGCTGTGATTTGTTGTGATGCTCTGATGGTTATTGTATGGAAAGTGTTCTGCGTAGGATGTGTGCAGTGCCTAGTAGTGCAATTTTCTGTATGTTATATGTGTTTGTAAGTCCTGGTGTTTTTGTTATGTATTTGTCTTAATATTTTTTTATCATGCCTAATGCACCTACTATGATAGGAATTGTTTCTGTTTTCAGATTCCACATTCTAGTTACCTCTATTTCCAGGTCTTTGTATTTTGAGAGTTTCTCCATTTCTTTTAGAGACACGTTGTCATCTGCCGGTATTGATACATCAATTAGAAAGCATTTTTTTTCTTCATGATCTCTGACAACTATATCTGGTCTGTTGGCCTTAATTTCTCTATCTGTGTGTATCGGCATATCCCAGAGTATGGTTGCTTTCTCGTTTTCTGTGACCTTTTCTGGTGTGTGCCTATACCATCTTTTTTCTGTTGTTATTCCATAATGTTGGCATAGCTTCCAATGTATGTAGGTTCCAATTCTGTCATGTCTGTGAATATATTCCTTCTTAGCCAGGACTGGGCAGCTAGAGATAATATGATTTATTGTTTCTTGTCCATCTCCACATATTCTGCAGTTACTTGTAATATTTCTTTTCATTACATGTTTTTGGTAATTTCTGGTGGGGAGGCTTTGGTCTTGTGCTGCAATTAAAAATCCTTCTGTTTCTGCTTTGAGTACTGAGCTCCTCAACCATTGCTGGGATTTTTCTTTGTCTATTTCTTTTGCGTTTAGTTTAGTGCAGTATTTACCATGAAGGGGCTTTTCTTGCCATCGTTTTATCATGGTTCGTTGCTGTTCTATTTTTAGTTTGGATTTCATTTGTTTTATAGCTTTTGTTGTTTCTTCATCATCTTCTTCTTCTTCTTCGTGTTTATTAGGTGGTATGATTTCTTGTTTGTATTTGTCAGCTTCCTTAAATACTGAGAACAGTTTTTTGTTTTGCTCGTGTTTTGCTGCTATCTGGATCAGCTTTCCTTCCTTCTGAAGTAGATATTTTTGCAGTCCTATGGTGGTTATTTTATAGTAGTTTTCCAGCTGTATAAGGCCTCTACCACCTTCTATACGTTGTATATATAGTCTTTCTATGTCAGATTTTGGGTGATGCATCCTAGATCCTGTCATTATTTTTCTTGTTTTCCTATCTATTTTGGACAGTTCATTTCGTGTCCAGTTAAGGATATTGTAGCTGTAACTTATAACTGGGACAGCTAAAGTGTTGATACCTATTATCTTGTTTTTAGCATTGAGCTCTGTTTTTAGTATTGATCTAACTCCTCTATAATATTCTTTTTTTATTTTCTCTTTCATTTGTGTGTGTTGTGTCTTATGTAGTTCATGGATTCATAAGTATTTGTAAGTTTGGCTTTGGTCTAATTCTTTTATTTCATTGGTGTTATCTAGTGTGATGTTGTTACTCTTAACTAGTTTTCCTCTTTTCATGGTTACTTTGGCGCATTTTTCTAATCCAAATTTCATATCTATTTCTTTGGTAAATCCATGAACTGTCTTTAATAGTGTTTCCAGCTGTTTGTCATTTGCAGCGTATAGTTTTAGGTCATCCATATATAAAAGGTGGCTGATCGTTTTGCCGTAACATTTATATCCGCATCCAGTTCTATTTAGCATATCAGATAGAGGTGACAGTGCCAAGCAGAAAAGGAGTGGAGAGAGCGTATCTCCCTGGAATATTCCTCTTCTAATGGGGATGTCTTTGGTTTTCATGAGTCCCTCTTTTGTTTGGAGGTGTAGGACTGTTTGCCATTTATTCATAGAGTGCTCTATGAATTTTATGATTGTTGGTGCTACTTTGTTAATGGCTAGTGTTTCGAGGATCCATGTGTGGGGGATGCTATCAAACGCCTTTTATTATTATTATAATTATTATTATTATTATTACCTTCTCTTTGACCATTATTATCTTCGTTTAAAGACACCACACATTTATATACTACATCCTTTAAGTTACATTTATTATTATTTTACAATTATTTTTGTCCCTTCAATTACAATTTATTGAGTTATTACCATTATTATTGGGATTATTATTTAGTGTATTGAAATAAAATTTATTCATTCAATTTATATTTATTTAATGCTGATATAATATTACCTACATTGCAAGTAGTTGAGTATCCTGCTCCTATGTTTTTTTAGAAAAAATACTAATTTTTTTTATTTTCGATAGTAAATTATTATAATGATTTCATTTATATCATTTTTAATCTGGGCACTGTAAGGGACGATTAACCAGATTTATTATTATTATTATTTATGTTTATGCTACTAGTTCTCAAGTGTTTGTTAGCATTATAGTCATTATTACCATTATTATTTATAGGTTGATCTGCGTTAAACCTACCATTTTGTCTTATATATTTCTTTGTATTTATATTTTCATTCTTTGAGTTTATTGTATGCTCCCTGTGCTCCATAATATTTTGATATCTTTCTCTATTATAGTTATTATCATTATTATTATTAATTTTGTTTTTATTTCTATTTATAAATTTATTTATGTTTCTATTTTTATCTATATGGGTGATATTAGGGTCTTTATATACAATTTTTACCATTTATATGATCACTGTAAAATCTAAACCCGTCTTTATATCCCGCCTTAGTTAATGCATCATTATAATAGATTGTATGTTCCAGGAAGCTATCATAATTTGATGAAAGCATTGAAATGCGTTTTCCTATATTAGCCATTAGTGTTTTCTTAATGGAAGGGGTGGTGGTTACTGTATGCATTAATATTTTACAAATTATCATTCGTTTTGTGGAACGGTTGTGTTATTCCTGTTAGAATATTAAAATTTGCATCTAGAAAGTTAACATTACAACTCTCTCGTAGTATCTAATCCGTATCTTTCAAAGAAGTTATATAATTTCTTTTTATGTGTTTCGAGTATTCTATTTTTACTGTTTTTAGTTATTAATAATAAATCATCTCCATATAAACCCCCTTCTAAGTTTAAGTTTTCCAGTTATAATTCAGATAGTAAAAAGATCCCTACCAAATCCGTAAAACCTGTGCTGAGTCAGGCATCCCCATTGGTACATCGAAATACTCTCTAGTATCTTTCCTGGCCCATGATTTTCTAGCCGCTTGAACTACCTTAATTTCGTCCATAGTCATCCCTACTTTATTCGTAGCATAAATTAATGCCTTATTAAGTACTATCTCGTTTATCGATGCATAGTAGTTATCAATATCTATTTGTATAAATTTATATTTCTTTTGATTTTTAATATTTTTAAACCACTCCAGTGTGTCTGTTGTACTACCCCATTATTTTAAATGATCTAGTTTATTCAGTTTATTTATATATTTATCTAATATTATTTTGCTTAGTTTCCCTAGGTCTGACTTACATGGGCATATAAGTCTAACTTTAGGGTCTGCATAGAAATTATCTTTATGTATTTTTAATGTAATTCTTGGGTGGAAAGGCACATAGGGTTCTGTTTTATTATCTAAATCATATTTCGTCATTATTTCTTTATATATTTTATTTATTTTATCTAGAGTGTTATTTGGACTATTTCATATTTTTAATTAATTTCTTTTTCTAATAAACTATCGTATGTTTCTATGTTTAATTTATGTAGATTCCTAGTTTAATCTGATTGTACAAAAATTCCTTCAGTATTTCTCAGTTCTTTTATTTTAATTCAGATATTTATTATGTCTATCAGAGGATTTATAAAATTCTATGTTTTTTACTACTTTCCAAATATTATCTTCTAAAGTTTGTAGTTCCTTTTTATACGGGGGTTCTTTCCTGGATTTAGATTTAGTGCCAAAAACTTTTTTGCTCTCTATTATTTGTATAAGAAGTGTTAATATTATGATAGTATGCTTTCCATTCAACCTATTTATAAAATACTTTATATTATTTATTAGTTTAATCATAAATTCTTTTTTAGGTTGCATTGGTACGTCCTTCAGAGATGATTTCCATTCCAGGGGTTCTATCTTTCCTGTGTATGCCATAACCAAACTTAATTGCATGTTTAAACTTAGCAATTAACGTTAGTTGTTATATTATTATTATATTATATTATTATAATTATTTGGGAATATTACTTCCAAGTCCACAGGAAAAAGACATTCAAAATAGATGAACTAAAATGAACATCCCTCAATGTTTAATTCGTATATATAAAAATATATAACATGTTGAGGAATCCAGACCTGAAAATTGGGAGTATGTCGATCCGATTAAGCATTGAAACTATATACCTCGTATCTAATCAATACTGACGTACATTCATGAAACACGTGTAGTCTTATAAACAGAAAATACAGGATTCAGAATAGATATAGTTAGTATAAGATTTAATATTTTACATTCTATGGAGTGGTCGGGTATAAAATCTTTCAGTGTTGATTGAGCTGTAGGTGGTTCTGTCTCTAAAACTACTTTTACATATATATATATATATATATATATATATATACATATATACGATGCTCTTCTTTCAGTTTCCATCTACCAAATCCACACACAAGGCTTTGGTCAGCTCGAGGTTATAGTAGAAGACACCTGCCCAAGGTGCCACGAAGTGGGATTGAACCCGGAACCATGTAGTCAGTAAGCAAGCTACTTACCACACAATAATGATGATAATGATGATGAAGTACCGGGCATGTGGCTCTCATGGCTTCTGATCTTAATGGATTGGAAGTGCAATCATGTACATTGTTTTGGTGTAAAAGATGGGCTACAGAAAATATTCTGCTCAATACCACAGATTTGCTTGTCAGTTGTTTGACCTTAACCAGTTGAGCATGTCCCTTAGTGGCTGACGATATGTGCATCACTGATCACGAGCAGAAGTAGTGGGGGAGCATCATAGCCATGTGCTGAGAGGAATTCTTTTGTGGTTTGGATAATTCACCTTTGGAAACATGGATGTTTCTTTCACCATCCTTAAACAACCCTTATTCAGGGTCCTTTTGGACGGGATGGGCTAGCTGACCTGAAAAAATTCTAACTGGGCCCCACCTGCAAGGTCATGCATGGTTTATCTTGATATGAGATCACCATATCGCGCACATATGGTTGTGATGCATGTGCCTGCTGTACCCTTATCAGACGGGTAGTCATGATGGGTATATTGGGCTTCGTATATTTTACCCCAGTGTCACTTTTATGGCATGCAATGCTCTCTCACTCAATAATAATAATAATAACAACAACAACATCAGATAAAGTAGCAGCAGAATTACTCTTTAATCTAATGGATAAATTCTTCCTGACTCAGCTAGTGCTCGAACCAAGACAGAATAAAACGATCTTGGATCTAATATTAACCAACCACTCTAGCTCCGTTCACAGTATTTCAGTTGAAAACACTCTCTTCTCAGACCACAACATGATACTGCAACTTTAATTCCCGACATATAAAAACCAAACCAGCCAATCCCACTCCATGGCACTCATTTAACAACATAAACTTCCACAAAGCAGGCTGGGGAGCAATCAGAAAGGATCTCTTTCATCGACTGGTCTTTCACTCTCAATTCCACTCACATTGAGACCGCATGGCAACACTTTGAGAACATTGTCACCTATACATGCTCAAAACACGCTCCTACGAAATCCACTAATACAAACAGAAACCAGCTCCCTAAAAAGAAACAAAATACACTTATCGGGTGCATCAAAAGACTCAATAAAAAAATCAACCAATTAAAATACTCCCACATACAACATCCACATTCAACAACAATGAAAAGGCTGGAGTTGGAAAAACTTCATCTGCAGACCGACATGAAAACCTCCATTGAAAATCAAAGAGCTACGGAGGAACAGTGCGTAATCAAAAACATAAAACAGAACCCAAATGTGTCTCACCCATTGGGCCATTGATCGATGATAACGGCATTCCCCAACACGATGCTAAAGAAATGGCAGAAATACTGCAGAAATAATACTGCTCTGTCTTTAGTGATCCCACTGACATTGACGTAAGAGAAGCGAATGAAGTTGATGCCCAACATAAAATCTCAGACACAACCTTCACTGCCTCAGACATCATAGCAACAATAAATAAGGTCAAATACTATTCTTCTGTAGGCCCTGATAGATTCCCCATAGACAACTACTTGCAGCCCCTCTGACCAACCTCTGGAGAAATTCGTTAGACTCAGGTTATATACCGAAACAGCTCCTATCCCAGTCTGTCAGCCTGGTTTTCAAACAGGGAAATAGATCCCTCACAGTCAACTATCGCCCAATCTCACCTCCCACATCATTAAAGTGTTTGAAAGAGTGGTAAGATCAAGGATAGCTGACTTCCTGGAGACCCACAAACTCCTAAATGCAAATCAGCATGGCTTTCGCTGTGGCGGGGACTGTCTAACACAGCTCTTACACCACATTAAAGATATACTTAAAGCCTTGGGAACAGGTTCGTACTCTGATGTCATATATCTCGACTTCAGTAAAGCGTTCGACAGGGTAGACCATAATATCCTACTCTCAAAATTGGCAAATGTTGGAATCCGGGGAAAAGTTCTACACTGGATTAAGTATTTCCTTGAGAAAAGACCACCAGAAGTTGTGGTCGATGGAGTCCACTCAAGCCCAGCAAAAGCCACCAGTGTTGACCCCAGAAGACTGTCTTGGGCCCTCTCCTCTTTATAATCTACATAAACGATCTTTCCAGTGTCGTAAATCACTGTTAAGTGAAAATATTTGCTGATAACACTAAGCTTCAGCAAATCATCATTGAAGAAGAAAACCGAACTCAACTCCAGTCTGATCTATATGCTGTGAGTCAATGGGCAGACAGAAACAAAATGCAACTGAACGAGGGAAAATTTGATCTGATGCATTTTGGAAGAAAGACTATAATAAAACAGCCATACTCTCTTCCTTCAGGGGAACCTCTCACAGCATCTAATAATATCAGAGACCTGGGTGTAATTGTTGATGACGATCTCAGTTGGAGTGCACACATCAACAAGAATGTCGATATAGCTCATAGGATGAGTTCCTGGATCTTAAGAACTTTCCGGTCCAAAGAACAAGGTGTCATCATTCCAATTTTCTCCTCCTTTGTATGGCCACACCTCGAATACTGCTGCCCACTGTGGTCTCCCCATACAAGTCAAAACATCTCGAGGATTGAATCACCCAAGAGAGCACTCACTAAACGAATTGAAGGCATGACTGATCTCGATTACTGAGACCGCCTTAAAGCCTTAAAACTCTACTCTCTCCAGCGCCGCCATGAGCGGTACATCATTTGTACGATGTGGAGAATATACCGCCAGCATTGCCCAAACGACCTGATCATTAATTTCAAGGTTCATCTAAGACTGGGACCACGGGCCATACGTCCCCTGCCAAATTGAGGATCACAACATATAGGTACATTACGACATAATTTCTTTTCCTCAACAGGCCCTGCCCTGTTTAACATTATCCCGAAAGAGATCAAAGAGGAAAAGGATCCCATCACCTTTAAACGGAGTCTGGACAGATTTCTTCAAGGAATACCGGATAAGCCACCCATACCTGGATACAACTCGCTCAACAAGAAATCACAACTTGAAAGGACCATAAACAAAACTTGACTTAAACAGGATTTAGACAATCCTAACAGGAGGTGCTATTAAGTTAGACATGGCCTGGACCAATCTTTGGTCGAAACATATCTAAATTTTATCTCAGTTTCAATAATTAGAAGAAGGAGGGGGAAGAAGAAGAAGAAGGTATATGGAGATGAGAAGGAGGAGGAAAAGAAGATGAAAGGGATCTTTTCCTTTTGAACGGCAGTTTGTAACATAATTTCTAGGTAACTAAAAAAATTTTAAACTTCGTATACTGATAGAATATGTTTATAAAACATCATTTTCTCTTGGCTTTATTGAGAAAATTCTATAGGTTATAACATATTTCGTCTTTAATTTCTTGCATTTCGGCAATTTTAACCAATCAATTACCTCCATTGATGTAAATAACATTCTGTGCATAATGAATATGTCCCTCCTTTAAGAAACAGATTGGGTTTATTTACATTTGTGAAGAAAAAAGATACCCTTCCCCTACCCCTAACCCTAACTAACTCTAAATCTAAAATAGATTGAAATGCAATAGATCGATACTAGGCTTATAATTATGGGTGACAATTTCATACGACACCGCTACGTTTTTTATAGCGGTGTTGTATGAAATTGTCACCCATAATTATGACCCTAGTATCGATCTATTGCATTTCAATCTATTTTAGATTTAGGGTTAGAGTTAGAAAACGATAAAGAAAGAAAAGAAACGAAAGAAAGAAAACATGTAAACAGAAACCCATGTGTCAGGTTACGGCCTTTTAACGCCGCACCCAAGAAATCAAAATAAAAGCAATAAAATTAAGACAGAAAATGAATCTCAGTAAAAAAAGATGACGTAACGTGTAAATATATTTCCGTGATCAACAAACATTACAGAGTAACCTTTTACTAAAGCGGCTTCAATTAATAGAAAACCTGTTGGGAAATCTTGGATAAATAATTCCCACGTTTTCGATGATAACAAATTATTCCGATTTCGCTAAAAACCACACGGCACTTCAAACTTCGAACTTGCCCCTCCCACCCCGCATTTATCAATGTATACAGGCATTGTATAAGTGTATATGTATGAAATGTATACTATATCTGTATGTATGTATGTATTACATCGATCAATAAAGAACCGAAAGAAAAATAGAATCTGTTTATTCAGAGATTCTTTCAAGCCAAATCCAAACAAGTTTCCACATACCTCTTCGGTTGCGTCTCACTACAACTTCTGTTTCAATCCTAGCCCGGATTTGCTATATATTTTCATTCTACTGGGGCGGCGGTCATTTGCCAGACAACCCCCATCGTCTTAAATATCAACATCAAACTGACGTGTTAGTATCCCTGATAATGAAACAATTGTCTTCTTCTAGGGTGTGGCCTATATGAGGAGATTTGGCTGCCATTTCTAGCTTCACGTACGTAAAAACTTTCAACATAATTTTATGGAATCCAGGTAACCAAAAATTAACAGGAAAACTATGGGAGTTTTGACCAGAGGTGGGGGGGATTGTCCGAGGGGGTTTTGTCCTAGGGTGGGGGACAAATTATTTGTGACTTTATTACAGGTCTTCATTTTATGACCAAGAAAACATGGCATACCTAGACAGGTGCCCCTCCAACAATTTTGTTTCTTTGTAACTTTCAGAAAAGTTGATGTTCTTGAATGAAATTTACTAGAAATAGCTTTAAGAGGCTGTAGGTTCCGATGATGGGGGAAAATATCGATGGCTTTGCAAACATACATAATGACACACATCATGTATACCTGCAAAACTTGGAAATACTTACACACACACACACATTCTGAAAACGGAGAGGAAACAAATCCATGTAGTTATAATGTAAGGAAAAGTATTGAAATCGATTTTGTAAAGCAATGGAGAGACGGGATTAAAGAAATTAAATTAGGAAGATGTAAAACAAAAAAACTTACCTCGTCACAAATCTGAGCAAAAGTGAAACTTGAAACTTTATTTGATCGTTTTTAAGCTATTGATTGGTTTAACAACAACTTTGTATGACATCAGTGTTTTTCCCAGAAAGAAAAAAAACACTTCCCCCTCTGCCCTCTTTTAACACAATTTACTTGTACGAACATTTTGTGATAAAAGTTTATTATTATTATTTACAACAGACGACACAAAGAAAACTTTTCAAAAGAAGAAAAACCTGAAATAATTTTTTTTTATAGGAAAGGAAGGTGAATGTAGGTTAGAGAAGATTTCACTTTCATTTTTGACACCTCCAGAGACTTTATCTGGTTTTCTCCAATGGTGGCCACTAGTTGGCATGTTTTTTCTTCAGTTTGTGTACGCACACACACTTGTTGACGTATTTTTTCCACAAAAATTCAGCATTTGTGTACACAGACTCACACACACACATACACACACACACACACACACACTCACACACACGCACAAACACACACACAAACACACACAAACACGTACATATATACATTAGTAGCAGATAGCATTTTCCCACAAGTCCCCCGTCTGTTATTCTCTCCTGTTACACTAGGAAATTTATGAAAGTATAGTGACTGTTCTGAATATAACGTTTTAAATACTTGCGTGGGTAATATTCTAAGGCCCTTGTAATAGTGTCATTTGTGGTGGACGCATTCAAAAGGCTTATATTTTGTGATATTTTCCACAATTTAATTGCTTTTCATGCTTTACTCTAAGTTGAAAAAGTCGCAAAGGCTGAAACCGGTACTAAAATGTTCTTCATGATATAATTATTTTAGCATTTTCTACCTTGTCTTATTTTCCTTATACACATCAACTGGTGTGTCCCTTTTCAGCCTTCAACCTTCTATATATAAATATAAACCTTCTGAAAATTGTTCAGAGTTTCAACAATGACATCGCAATGAGCATGGGGCTGGACAAATGTGCCGAAGTGACACCGAGAAGAGGCAAATTAATCAGCACTAAAACACTGCGCTTGACACAGACGCAGAAATCAGAGAATTAGACCACCATCACCCATACAAATATCCCGGAATAAACGGAACAGCTAAAATACAACAAACAGAAATGAAAGAGAAAATTAGGAGAGAGTATTACAGAAGAGTTAGACTAATATTGAACACTGAACTTGATGCTAACAATAAGATAATATGGACAAACACACTATCCATACCAGTCATGAATTACAGTTTTAACTTAATAAGCTACAAGGTCAGTGAACTGAGAAACCTAGACAGAAAACCATAAAACTGTTAAAAGCGTACCGAAGTCACCACCACAAAGCAGACGCATACAGAATATATCTACCCCGCCCAGAAGGAGGCTGTGGCCTAATACTGATAGAGAATTATTATAAAATAACAACAGTTGGGCCTGGAGAGTACTTGGAAACAAAGAGTGGAAGACTACTGGCTGTAGTAAAGTAACATGGGAAAAAGAAAATGCTTTTCTCTACAGACAAGGAGGCGAGAAAATAGAAAACAGAAACAAACTACACTGATTTCAAATAACAACACAGCAGAAATGGTAAGAGAGACAAAAAGAAAAACAACAACATAAAAACTGAATTACAAAACATACTGAAGAAGAAATGGAGAGAAAAACCCCTTCATGGCTAATACCCTGTAAGGTTTGACAGAGAGGAAGTGAGCCTAAGTAAAAGTCAAAAGCTCTGGACTAAAAGCTGAAATGGAAGGACTGATTCTTGCTGCAGAAGACCAATGCCTGACCACAAACAACTATAAAAACAAAATAATGAAAATAGGCCCTAACACCAAATGCAGAATGTGCGACCAGCACAATGAGACAGTTGACTACATCATCTCTAGCTGTCCAGTCCTTGTGGCAAATCTGAATATATGTACAGACACAACAAAGTAAGCAGTTATATCCACTGGACAATATGCCAACATCAAGACTAAGCATGAGCCAAACAAGATGCAAGACAATGACGAGGCCACAATCATCTGACGTATGTTGGTTCAAACCGACAAAGAGATAAAAGCCAATCACCCAGACATAATAGTCAAGGATTGGGGGGTGGGGAAGCACACCTGCTTACTGACAGACATTGCAGTCCCTTCTGATCAAAATATTGTCAAAAAAGAAATGGAGAAATTGCCAAAGTACAAAGACCTCGAAAGTGGGACATGAAAGTGAAAACAATATCAATAATAATTGAAGCATTGGGAATGATTATAAATCATAAGAATAAACATGTAGAAGCTATACCTGGATCCTCAACACTACACACTGTCCAAAAAATAGCCCTGCTAGGAACAGCACACATCTAATGCAAGACACTATCAATCCCATAATACAACCCAAACAAAACTACCCACAAGTACAAGATACACTCTACACTGCATTTACCCAGTGAAATAAACTCCCACCAGCAAGCTGGGAAAGCAAAGCGTTACACACTCAACACACATTACAAGCAGTAACACAACAAAAGACAGCAACACACCTCAAGGAAAAAAGAAAGCAAACACAACGCAGCACTGGGAAGCGTTCACACACTCCCCACAGCAGAAAAGAACACACAATGCTTCACACCCCACAGCAACACGAAGGTGATGCAGTAGAAATTGGCTTCACTATACCGAATGTTGAACAGTTACAAAATGATGATGATGATGATAATTACTCAAGTGATGTGTTCCCTGGAGAAGCTAATATTAAAAGGGAAATCTTCCAAGGATACTCATTTTCTCCATTACTTTTTGTAATTGCAATAATACCCATAACAATCAGACTTTGGAAAATTAAGATGGGTTACCAATGTGGGGAGAAAGGCCCATCATTGAACCATCTTCTGTTTATTGATGATCTGAAATTGTTTGGGGAATCTGAAAAACAGATTCCTTAGCCAAAACAGTCACAGAAGTGAGGTAGGGACATTAGTATGGAATTTGGGATTACCAAATGCTCAGTACTTAATATGAAAAGAGGGAAGGAAGCAGCCGGCAGAGGATTACGGTTACCGTCAACATAAGATCGTAATACTTCATGCAAAGTAAATCTATAAAATAATCCAGAATCTTTGTCCGGTAACGTATTGATCCCAAAATCTAATCAGTTTGTGCCAGTCAAGAGGCCAAACATCCCGAAAAGTTTCATTCAAATCCATCCAGCGGTTCTTGAGATATCTTGTTCACAGACAAACAAACAAACGTGACTGAAAATAATACCTCCGCCTTCACTGAGGTGGAGATAATAATAATATTATTATCATAATCGTAAGGATTCAGATATAATCAGGACATTGGAAAGATATGCACCTGGTAGGATTTGATAAACCTGTGGTTCAGGCCTGTGGTTGGTAAGTATCAAATATGATATTCAGTTGTGCACACAGAGAAAACCGACCCTATGAGTATATTTAGTGCCTAGGGGCTGGTCCAAAGCACATATTACGTTGATGGTATGCTGTTGGTAAACTCTACGGTGTCCGACAAGTCGTAACTCTTATAAACAAATGAACAATAACAGACGATAACTAATTGTCAGCTCATTACAGCTGGTTCTTGTGCATTTTCTTAATAGAAACTTGAGTACATTACTTCATTGCCAAAATGCCATAATCATCAGATGAAACATAATTTCAAAAACAAAAGAATATCCCAAGAATACAGCAGGGACGTGGTTGAAGTCTGTCGAGGCTTACCATGAAATGGGAAAATGACCAACAAAATTGGCCGTTGTGGGCGTTAAGGGTGAGGTTAGGTTAAGAATTTAGTTTGTGAGAGGGTGTAATATGATATTTATGTTCAGTGTCCGGGGTAAAATAGGAGTCAGCAAGACTGGTTCTTTCTGAGGTGTAGGTGATGAAAGTGTACATTTTATTATACCAGGCTTGGAAATGCTGGCTGCTGGGAGAGAACCAAAGATACAGTACAGGTAAAAAATAATGAAAAAACTAAATGAAAATATAGAGTAAAAAGTGAAGAAATGAAGAAATGCATGAGTAAAGTCAATCAGGTAAAGGGTTGTGGTTTAGGATTCTCTAGTTAAGGCTAAGGATCAAAGAGAGGAGGGCAGAGATTCCACAGAATATATCTCTATCTGTTTGTCCGTTTGTCTCCCTCACCCGACTCTCTCTCTCTCTCTCTCTCTCTCTCTCTCTCTCTCTATATATATATATATATATATATATATATATATATATATATATATATATATATATATATATATATATATATATATATAAACTTAGACTTAGATAAACTTAGATATGTTTCGACCAGAGATTGGTCCAGGCCATGTCTAACTTAATAGCACCACCTGATAGGATTATTCGAATCCTGTTTAAGTCAAGTTTTGTTCAAGTAGTGAGTTCTTGTTGGGTGAGTTATACACACATAAATCTACTACATGTGTGGGGAATTCTGTCAGTAGGTGTGTTTGTGGAGTTGTTAGCTAACTCCACCTACATCGTTTTATCGATTTTGATGAAACTTCACACGTGAGTAGAACTCATGTCTGGAAGCCTCATGGCATACTCAGATTGTTAAAAAGAATCGATAATAGCGCCCCTGGAAGGGATCCTTATATATATATATCTAATATATTTTATTTTAAAAACCAAGGAAAATAAGCCATTCGCCCTTGGAAGAGCTGCTTATATATAGCCAAAGGAAAAAAAAACCATTCATTTTCCTAAATTATTTGGTAAAAATGTAATTGAGTATGCTTATTTCTTAGTATTAGAACTTTTAGAGTTATTTTCACAATTTATCCCGTACAACCCTTTAACAAGTAAATAGTATTTTCCTAAACAATAGATCCACATTTTTCGGTTAGTGACTTATTCACAAATATAGCAACACTAGCGCCCCTGAGGGTAATATTCTATGGGAATGAACAAAAGTCCTTTGCTGTGTTATTTACTTTGAGTTGTTATTATCTCATATCTGATTAGCCTGTTATTATCTAACATGCTTCACGATTTTGGTATACGTACCTTATTAGTATTTCCTCCTATGTTCTATATACTCTGGGAACGCATTAAAGCCCTTTGCGTGGCTACTTTATTTGAATTCTCACTCTCGGGTATCTAATTTCATGTTATTACATGACTGACCTCACAATTTGGGTATTCATAACTTATTGGGAATTCCTAAAAACAAGATCCTGTGTAAGACAGTTCTGTATTCTCTGTAAATGCACAAAAGCCTTTTTAAGGGCTACATACCTTGTATTGTTGTTATTGGATTAGCGAAACAATTATGAGAACGGAACTAAGGGATAAGCCCCGCTTTCTCGAAAATTACTGGGAACATCAGCTAGTATACATATCATCATCGTCCTCATCATCGACTAACGTCCGTTTTCCAAGCAAGCATGGATTGGACGATTCGATCGGAGTCTCGGAAGCTATGAGGCTGCACCAGGCTCCAGTCTGTTCAGGCAGTGTTTCTACAGCTGGATGCTCTTCCTAACGCCAACCACTCCGTGGGTGTAGTGGGTGCTTTTTACGTGCCATCGGCACAGGACCAGGGGAGGCTGGCAATGGCCACGATCAGTGAGTGCTTTTTACGTGCCGCCGGCACGGAAGCCAGCGAAGTTGCCGCTGGCATCGGTCACGTTCGGATTGTGCTTTTTACGTGCCACCGGCGCGGAAGCCAGCGAAGTTGCCGCTGGCATCGGTCACGTTCGGATTGTGCTTTTTACGTGCCACCGGCACGGAAGCCAGCGATGTTGCCGCTGGCATCGGTCACGTTCGGATTGTGCTTTTTACGTGCCACCGGCGCGGAAGCCAGCGAAGTTGCCGCTGGCATCGGTCACGTTCGGATGGTGCTTTTTACGTGCCACTGGCGCGGAAGCCAGCGAAGTGCCGCTGGCATCGGTCACGTTCGGATTGTGCTTTTTACGTGCCACCGGCGCGGAAGCCAGCGAAGTTGCCGCTGGCATCGGTCACGTTCGGATGGTGCTTTTTACGTGCCACCGGCGCGGAAGCCAGCGAAGTTGCCGCTGGCATCGGTCACGTTCGGATGGTGCTTTTTACGTGCCACCGGCGCGGAAGCCAGCGAAGTTGCCGCTGGCATCGGTCACGTTCGGATTGTGCTTTTTACGTGCCACCGGCGCGGAAGCCAGAGACGTTGCCGATGGCATCGGTCACGTTCGGATGGTGATTTTTACGTGCCACCGGCGCGGAAGCCAGCGAAGTTGCCGCTGGCATCGGTCACGTTCGGATGGTGCTTTTTACGTGCCACCGGCGCGGAAGCCAGCGAAGTTGCCGCTGGCATCGGTCACGTTCGGATGGTGCTTTTTACGTGCCACCGGCGCGGAAGCCAGCGAAGTTGCCGCTGGCATCGGTCACGTTCGGATTGTGCTTTTTACGTGCCACCGGCGCGGAAGCCAGAGACGTTGCCGATGGCATCGGTCACGTTCGGATGGTGATTTTTACGTGCCACCGGCGCGGAAGCCAGCGAAGTTGCCGCTGGCATCGGTCACGTTCGGATGGTGCTTTTTACGTGCCACCGGCGCGGAAGCCAGCGAAGTTGCCGCTGGCATCGGTCACGTTCGGATGGTGCTTTTTACGTGCCACCGGCGCGGAAGCCAGCGAAGTTGCCGCTGGCATCGGTCACGTTCGGATTGTGCTTTTTACGTACCACCGGCGCGGAAGCCAGCGAAGTTGCCGCTGGCATCGGTCACGTTCGGATGGTGCTTTTTACGTGCCACCGGCGCGGAAGCCAGCGAAGTTGCCGCTGGCATCGGTCACGTTCCGATTGTGCTTTTTACGTGCCACCGGCGCGGAAGCCAGCGAAATTGCCGCTGGCATCGGTCACGTTCGGATTGTGCTTTTTACGTGCCACCGGCGCGGAAGCCAGCGAAGTTGCCGCTGGCATCGGTCACGTTCGGATTGTGCTTTTTACGTGCCACCGGCGCGGAAGCCAGCGAAGTTGCCGCTGGCATCGGTCACGTTCGGATTGTGCTTTTTACGTGCCACCGGCGCGGAAGCCAGCGAAATTGCCGCTGGCATCGGTCACGTTCGGATTGTGCTTTTTACGTGCCACTGGCACGGGTATCACAACTACCAATTTCCATTTAATTATTTTATGTTGATGGTGATGTACTTGACTCAATAGGTTTCCTCAAGCACAGCAGGTCGCCCTACGATCCAAGGTACTTTTGAATGGGCTGGGGCTGGTTATGTGAAGCTGGTGCAGGATACAGCCGTGAACTCACTTTATTTGTTGGGTCTTCGCTGTCACAGCTTATCTCCAGAGGTCTCGGTCTTTTGTCATTGCCTCTGTGAGGCTCAACGTTCGAAGATCATGCTTGACCACCTCATCCCATGTCTTCCTGGGTCTAACTCTACCCCGGATTCCTTCAACTGTTTGGGAGTGACACTTCTTCACACATCTCTCCTCATCCATCCGTAGTACATGACCATACCAACACAAACGTCTCTCTTGCACGTCACATCTGATGCTTTTTATGTCCAACATTTCTCTTAGGACGCTTACACTCTGTCGTGTATGCACACTGACATTACACATCAAGCGGATCATGCTAGCTTCATTTCTTTCAAGCCTATGCATGTCCTCTGCAGTCACGGCCCATGTTTCACAACCGTGAAGCATAGCAGTTTGTAAAAATGCATCGTACAATCTACCTTTTACTCTGAGTGAGAGGGCTTTTGTTACCAGTAGGGGTAGAAGCTTTGTAAACTTTGCCCAGGTTAGTCTTATTGTAGTGGCAACAAACTCTGAGCATCCACCTCCACTACTAACTTGGTCACCTGGGTAGCAGAAGCTATCAACTACTTCTAGTTTCTCTCCCTGAAATGTGATGGAATCTGTTTTCTGAGCATCTGTGGTGTCTATTGCCCCTGTGCATCTGCTGCACATGAAAGCTATCTTCTCAGCTAATTTTCCTTTGATGTTGCTGCACCTCTTATGTGTCCATAGCTTACACTCGGTACATGTTATGGAGTTTCTACCTACACCTTTTCTACAGATCGAGCAGGGCCACCTACCTGAGGGTGTGTGTGATGAGTTCGCCTTCCTACTAACTATAACTTTGGCCTTTGCTACATTGACTCTAAGGCCTTTTGATTCTAAACCTAGATCCCACACTAGAAATTTCTTTTCTAGTTCCGGTAGTGATTCGGCTTTGAGGGCAAGGTCATCAGCATAGGGGAGCTCCCAGGGGCAACCCGTCTTGAATTCCTCTATACGTATATATATATATGTGTGTGTATATGTCTGTGTGTGTGTATGTGTGTGTGTGTGTGTGTGTGTGTGTGTGTACACATGTGTGTATATATATGTAGTGGATCTTGCATGCATGAAGTGGATTCGATCCACCATAGCCAAATTTAAATTAACGCTGCAACAGAACTGTTCCCGTGGTGGAACAATGGTTTTTCTCTGACAGTAGTTTTACACTTTCCAGATGCCTTTAGCTAGGCCGAAATGTCTTCACCACTTGACCCTTTCTAACCTCTTCTACTTCAGCAAAAGTTAGAATAGAGATAACAAGACCACCAACTAAATCTATTGTTCTCAATTATATATCTATCCTTCTGGATAGTTATATAAGCCAGTACATCCCAAGCAAAAATCAGTTAAGTCACAGTCCGTGACGACTCAACAAGGTCTGGCTGACCAACCTTGATCAGCGGGAGAAAGCAACTGTAATACAACACCCTACAATTCTCTCTAGCTCTAATTCTGTCCCTTACAACATCATTCTATCTCTCTCTCTGTAATTACTACTACTAAACAATGAAGAGGACACAAACACAAACTTTACTTCGCATGCTTTTGGATGTATCAAACCTGCTCGTCAAGGCAGGGTATTGTAACGTAACGGTAAATAAACATTTCCTTAAAACTTCATGCATTGTTTATCTTTTACATCCTACTGTATGTAATTATAACAACAACAATATTTATCGTTACAATTGATGACCCCGTAAAAAAAAGAATTGCTGCCTTCTGAAACTGCATTAGCAACAACTTGGTGACCCCTTGTAAAGATGCTGATGCTATATGACGCTGCATTTTTTGCTGATTCGAACAAAAGAACTAGAATATCAACAGTCGCTAAACCAAAGGAAAAAATAATGACAACCTTCGTCACCACCAAGATGCACCCGCCATCGACTTGCTACAGAAAGCATAATACAGCGATGCAATCTACGATGCACTTCACAACAATTCAACACAGCCGATACGCTGTCACAAATATGTATATATATGTGTGTGTATGTGCGCATGAAAATATATATAAATATATACAAATATACATACATACATACATACATACATACATACATACATATATATATATATATATATATATATATTGATAAAACGGTAAGATAACAAAAGAAAGAAAGAGACCTCAATATTATGTAAATAGAGGAAAAGGAATAATAGAAAGGAATAACAGTAAGGAAAAGGAATAATAGAAATAGGAAGGTCATCTGGTTTACGCCCCCTTACTCACCCGAGGTGGCCTTCAATATAGGTAAATATTTCCTAGCACTGATAGATAGACATTTTCCAGTTAACCATACTTATAGGAAACTCTTCAATAGACACAATTTAAAAATTAGTTTTAGTTCAACTACCAATTTTAAAAACATAATCAAACATAACATACAAAAACACAAGAAGAAAACAGCTGTTCATGCAGGAATAAAGAATTGTGCCCGCTAAATGGAGCTTGCATGTCCAAGACCATCATATATGAAGCTACCGTAAACTCTATAACCACTAAAGACACCGTTTCGACGAAGAAATACGTGGGCCTTACAGAGGGTAATTTCAAGGCCAGGTTCAATAACCACACTTTGAGCTTTAGGCACTGGAACAAAAGAAAAGCGACACAATTGTCTAATCATATTTGGTCTTTAAGAGATAAAGGTGTCGATTATAACGTACAATGGAAGATTTTGGCCAGATGTAAGCCCTATACTAACGGCAGCGGAAGGTGCGGTCTATGCGACATGGAGAGATGGCTTATCTGGAAAAGCAGCTTAGACCCTACTACATGTCTAAATACAAGGACAGAGCTTTTCGGATCATGCCCACATGTGACTAAATTTCTGTTACGTTTTTGGTCCCCTAAAGAAAACAGATAGAACATGCTTTCTATGTTATGTCCCAAGAAGAATTTATATATTTTTATATATTTTTATATATTTTTTATATATTTTTTATGTATTTTTATATAATTTTTATGACGAAAAATGCGAGCGATGTATAAGTACGCAGGCAAGCAGAGTTATAACAGAGTAATTTCCCTTTATTTAACGGTATTTTTTCATAACGTTTTCAAATAGCCAGATAACCGAAGAGATGGTGTTGTGGATTTCCACTTCGGCATCTGAAACTAGAGTTTTATCTTGACTACCGAGTAATGTAACATATTGTATATATATATATATATATATATATATATATATATATATGTGTGTGTGTGTGTGTGTGTGTGTGTAATTTCAATGGAGGTAATACCAGCGGAAAACTAGAGGAACATGACCTATTATGCATAGAATATTCAATATATATGTGCACTTTCATTGGACATTAATAAATCAACATGGAGTTCCTGATAATACAGTATTACAACACACAATTATATAAACATATAAATATTTAATATTTAAAAATACGCAAATATTTAAAAATACTTTGGTATTATAAATATATAAATACTTAAATAGATATGCAAATAGATATGAAATAGATATAAAACGTCGATATGATATAAAATAAAAACTCGTAGGTATTTAAAAATATTCAAAATGTTCATATATATAAATACTCAGGCAGAATATAAAATATCAAAATAATATAAGACTTACTGGATTAATAATTCACACGATAATTATTAATTCACACGATAAGATACAAGATAATAAAGCTCCACAAGTTACAACACGGAGTCCTGTGGAAAATTTGAAATTATACAACATTAACAGGACATACTAACACACGAAGATAATGTTCCATCGACGGGCCGTTTCGGAGACGTATCCGATAATCTATCTATATATAAAACTGAGAATGTGTATCTGTCTGTCTGTGTGTTTCCCTAAAACTTGAGAACTACACAACCAATTTCATTCAAATTTTACACATGCCTTACTTAGGGCCCATGTATTTTCATGGGCAAAAACAATGTTCAACTTCTTGCCTAGAGCGAGCCCATAGCAATATCATATCTTCTCCACTATTTCAGTATTACGTGTTAAAAGTGAGACAAAAATAATTCTCTATTTTATGTCAGATGCTTTCACTTTAACAATAAAAATAATAATAATAATTGAATTATATGTAGTAAGTAATAATTAAAATCAAACTAAAATATAATATAATCGTAACATAACAAAAGTAAAAATAGCAATTGGTATAAAATTGTATCAATGACTTGAACTTGAATAAGTGGTTTCACATGAATGGGAATAAATTAAAAATAAAATTAGCGTGCAGAAATGGAATAGTCCAGATGGAGCTGTGCTTTTACATTAGATTATCTGCTAATTAGCTAGCATTAAGTATCTATATGAAGTTTGGCTGTATGTAATATCTGTTTTCTCGAACAGCCACTCCTACAGAGTAATGCTGTTGGTTTATTTCTTATACATAAAGGACTAAAGCTTCAACTGCTTACTGCTTTCTGGCTCATCGTAAGGTTTGTTATCACGTTTGTTGGTTCCTCGTAAAGGAAACATTGTTGTGTTTCATTTGTTAAGTAATTGTAAACTGTAACCCTTCCCCTTTTGGAGAAGGAGCTTTGGTTATTGTTTAAAAATTGAATTGTGACCCTGTTTGGGGAAATTGACAATATTTTCACCGTTTACACGGAAGCTTTTTTATTAGAATGCCTTCGATAGAAGAAAGTCCAAAAATGAATTTTGCTGCAACCGTCGGCGGGCGCGAACTCATTGAAATTAAAATGGAAGAAATACAGAGTGATCACCGACAAAGAGGGTGAATCTAGGATAACACCACCAAACGAAATAAAAAATTAAATTAAAGAAAAGACTATTGTCTATAAAGTATACAATATAGAGACAAAAAAAAGATTTGAACACCTGGAGGGAAGCACCATCGAAAAGTGTCTCGGTGCGACTAAGAAAGCTATCTAACCAGAGGCGATAAATTCGCCACAAAAGAAGCAAGGTTCGAGTCAACGGAGCGTGCAAGGGTGTACTCGACTCGAACCTTGCAAAGTGGAAATATTTTATTTTCACCTTTATATCTGGGACGTAGGACGTCCCGGATAAAAATTTAAAACATCCCCCCTGAAGTAGAGGTAGGCTGGATTGTAGCCACACTTCTATACAAGAGGGAGGACAAGATCCAATTGATCGAAATTGCAAGATTTTTGTGTATAGTAACATAGTTTTTGGAGAAATAACCGGTTTCGTATATTCTATTCATATTTCTTTACCTACATCGTGCCATGTCTTCGCTATGAAGACATGACACTTCATAGCGAAGACATGACACGATGTAGGTAAAGAAATTTGAGAAATTTGAAAAGACTATACGAAACCGGTTATTTCTCCCAAAACTATATTACTATACACAAAACTTTATAACATTTTTCTAACATAACGTCTTAAATATATTCTTTAACCTTATAAAACAAGACTTCTGTAGTTTTTGCACTCTTTTTTATTTTTTATACATCTAACCACGCGCTTTCACACACCAACTCTCTCACCTATATATATATAGATGTATGTATGTATATAGATGTATGCATATAGATGTGTATATATTTATATATATATATATATATATAGATAGATAGATTTCGTAGACAGGAACTGAAACAAATCAATCGTATTTATACGTATGTACATATGTAAATGTATGTGTGTGTCTTTGTCTCTGAGATTCGCCCTCATCACTGTTTCACAATTGCTGTTCATTTATTTTCATCCCCATAACTTACTGGTTTCACAAGAACAAACTAATAGAATAAGTACCAGGTTTATCAACATAAAAAAAGCACTAGACTGTGTCTCATAGTTTTGTTTGCCCACTCAGTTGTATCTATCAATTTATCTTTGTATGTGTGTGTGTGTATATATATATATAACACCCTAATGGGGACCTTACTCCCAAATTTTAGTAATTTCTTTTATGATCCAAAACTATGTCAAAAGTACTGAATGGATCTTTATAAAATTTGGAAATTATATTCTATGCATAAGGGCCATAACCCCCAAGACAATTCATATATTTTTGCAGTTGATTAAATTTTAACCATAGATATTACACACAAATGAAGTAATATTTATAAAATTTCATCTTCTTACAAGTTACAAAAACCCCTCCATGGGGACTTAACACACACATTTTGTCATTTTATCTAAGCAAAGATGAATACAGTTGTACTCTTCGAAGATGTAGGGTTACCCGAGCGTAAAAGATGAGCATTATTTGTAATTCAATGGTACAACAGTGTAACAGTTTGCTTTGACATACACTTACATTGTGATTTCTGCAATGTGGTGCATAAATTGTCAAGTAAAGGAGAGGCATCTTTGCCTCCACTGATTCAGTTGCAAAGTGTTGAATAAAGTTATTTGATTGCAGACTTCCTTTCAGTATTTTTATTATCACTGGATCACACATAGTCCCCAGATGGTAACATTGATTTCAAGGCCTTCCTAGATGAGTGACTGGTTATTCAAAGACATTTATAGATTGTAAATTTATTCTGTCCACTTACGTATCAGTATAGTGGTCATTTACAAACTCCAGACATGACACTTTCATTTCTCCTTAGCTCTCACGTCAGACAGTTGTTAATGTTTATTTCAGTTGGGTCATGCCCTTCCAATTGCTATAGATCCGTAATGAATCTTATGGTTGTGCCTGTCACCTGGATGTTGAGGAATCCTACATTGGGAGTAGTAACGACTAGGGTACAGTAGCCGACTGCTTATTGTGATCATTCGTCTTTTGGTTTCCTGTAGCTTTGCTCTCTTTTACAAACACAGTGAACATATATTTCCTATTTCAAAGAAATTCAAACAATAGCTATAAGACCCAAGTTAAAAAGATTCTCAACAATTCAACTTCTCTGCTTGACTTTAAGACACCCACCACCAACAGGGGCCTTAACTCTCACATTTTAGAGCTCCATGACCTTCATTTTTCAGGAGCAAAATCCTTCTGACAGGTTCAATAAGACTGGAATTTTGGAATATGCGCATAAAAATCAGTAGTATGGGATACATGTGTTATGATTACAATCTTTTTAGGGTGTGTAAAGAGGGAAATAACCTTCATCTGCAATTTTGATGAAATTCGAAACAGATATTCCAGTTCATTGGAGAAAATATAACAGAAAGGTCTAATTCTTCAATTGCATGTAACTCGGGCAACGCCGGGTACCTCTGCTATTATGATATAAATTTCATATATTAATGAAACAGATACTCCCCTCATCAGGATGCTTCACAACAAGACACAATGGTAGCAACATATAAAAGGACAACTTACTTCGTTACATTCTAGTCAATTGAAAAAAGTCATTTTTTTTATTACGCACAAGGGGCTATACACAGAATGGGACAATACAAATAAGACAAACATAAACTCAAAATACAAAAAGATGAATTAAGACGAAAACAATTCTAGAAAACGAATGAAAATATGAAAGGTATAAACGAGGCGTAATGCCCACTCGACCCCGAAGTCGAGTGGTTACATTTCGACAAGTTTTTCTTTTCCTTTTTCATAAATGAATTTCACAAAATTACATTTGAATTCTCCTTTTTAGTCTCTCATATTCTGTTATGGGAAGTGGGTATTCATGTAGCCGACAATATTTCACCAGTTTTATATTCTTTACGAAGCCCTCCATGAATTTGTCGTAACTCTCGCCAGGTATCGAAATACCGCCATCATTTAAGTCAAAAGTGTCTCCCGACGGCTTTACTCCTACCACTCCTTTCACTTTCGCTATTCTTCTCTCTGTGTCCGCACTTTCCTTTGTATGTTATAAATGCTCCCTTAAATTTATACGATTCATTTTCTGTTGCTTCCTCTTGCCTTTTCTTAGTTTCAAATTTCTCCTTACCTTTTTTGTTTTCTTCTGAGTGTTCCCTTGTCTTCGATCTCTTTCTTCTTTTGGGGCTAATAACTTCCTCGCTCTACTCCTTTGGTCCTTTCATTTCACTTTTCTTCTTCTCTTTATCTTTCTGGCTACAGTCCTTGTCTAATTGTTCTGCTTCTATTTGTACTTTCTCTTGCATCTGTTCTTTCTTTTGTTCCCTTTCCACTGTCTCTTCGCTTTGTGTGAATTCATATAAGGGACACTCGGTCCTTATGTGTCCTCTCACTCCGCATAGATAGCAATTAGGTCTCCTTCCCTCCACTACAACATTTAGCGCCGTTTCGTTCTCAATCTCGATCTGGTGAGGGTTGCTCTCGATGTCCTCGATTGTGGTGACAAGCCATATTTCGACATCAGATCCCCGCCAGTTCAACGTATTTGTTTCACCAACTGGTCCCGGTTCATGTTCGTCCTCTGTGGACGCCAGTACCGCTGCAACCAACCATTCCGTTTATATTTCTGGTGGCACTCTCAAAATCCTAACTCTGGCGCTTCGTTTTCCTCTGTAGGTGGGCAACAACGCTATCTTCTCCGTTCTTCGGATGGTGGTGGAGGACGAGGCCGCCTCTTCCTTTGTGGCAAGCCTCACCTCCATCGTACCAAATTTCTTCCCTCTGCCAACATAAGTTACCTTTCTCATAACTTCTCCTTGGCACTCTTCAATCTCTTTCTCTGTCATCCATTCAATTTTCTTTGTCTCCACCGCCTGTGTTCTATACACAACTGTTTTGAGGCTCTTTTCCTCTGTTGCCTCTGTCGGAGGGATCAGCTTAATGCTCACACCTCAGAACCTCTTCCTTATTAATAATAACATTTTTGTCTCTATTGACGAGACACTTCTCGCCGCAGACCACGGTAGCCTCGGTCAATGAAGTCATATGTTATATTTTTTTTACAAATAAGCAACTCTCTGTATTAACTATTACGGTTCATAGGATCAAGGTGGCTTCGTCATTCGTACGTACGTGCATGCTTGCTACATTCACCCATCTTTTTTAAAACATTCACTAGACAAAACTTGCCTCTCTACTCTCACTTTCCCCTTCAAGTGATACTTGAAGAAGTTGATGAGAGATTGACCAGAGAGGAAAGTGTTTGTCTCTAATCCTTTCAGGCGCGTCCACCAGATACATTCTTTCGCCATAGCCACAAGTATGATGAAAATAGCGTTTGAAGGAAGGAGGCGTGACGATATTAACGATAGACTCGGCTGATAAACCGATACGTCCGATAGATAGATAGATAGATAGATAGATAGATAGATAGATAGATAGATAGATATAGATAGAAAGACATATAGATAGATAGATAAATAGATAGATAGATAGATAGATGATAGATAGATAGATAGATAGATATATAGATAGATAGATAGATAGATAGATAGATAGATAGATAGATAGATAGATAGATAGATAGATAGATAGATAGATAGATAGATAGATAGATTAGTCGCAAATAAAATTCATCGTTGGTGCATGAAATTATCGCCACAAACCAAACTTGCTAGTTTGTACTTCCTTACTATCACTATGCTGTTGCAGGGATTCGAGCCCCGACCGCAAGATATTCAGTCAAGGATCACAGGAAGTCACCACAGTTTCACTGTGGTGACTTCCTGTGATCCTATAAATCAACCAATCAGCGTGCAACTGTGAAGTGATATGGCTCCTCGATTGATCTAAAATTTGTCCTCTTTTCACCCTATAAAAACCGTTTATTAGTAATAACTATATTTACCCATCCGATGACTCTTCCCTCCACTTTCTGAAAAGCTCTCACTCCATCTCACAACAAATTAATTTAGATATTCTTTGTATTTAGATCCCGTCCGATTTATGTTGAGACATTTCAGCTATTTATGTTGACTATCCACATTCCTTGGTGATCCTATCCGGTTTTATATGTTTGGGAGACATATAACCAAAGATAATGTACACTCGCTATTGAGAATCATTTTGTTCTTTCTTTCTTTCTTTTTTCAAAAGACACTTCTTTCTTTCTGGAAAACAAAACAGCCAGGTTCTAAAGGCAATAAGTGCGCCTGGCTATCACAAATAGTTACTTTTTCTTCATTAACGACCGTTCCAGAGCTGTCGCTTTTTAGGGAAGCGGCACAAGCGCCGAAGTTAGCATTAGCCAGTTTCTATTTATTAGAAAACCCGTACAAAGTCTATAATTTTGAAGGTCGATCTGATGAGGGCATGCAACCAAATTCCTGTCGAGTGTGCAGATATTCCATAAACGCAATTACTACACTTTTTGAATTGTTTGAATTCCTATTTTGATCTACGTAATGCTGCGCAGATATTCCAGTGTTTTATCGATACTGTGACATGCGGTTTGCCTTTTCTCTATGCATATATATCGATGGTTTTCTGATAGCAAATAATTCTGAAGACGAACACAAAACAGCATCTATATCTGCTTTTCGGGTACGGCATCATTATTAGGTCCAACAAATGTGTATTTAGAGGTGTCTTTGTCCTTCCTCGGACATGTAGGAATACGACCGTATGTGAGGAGGTTGGAGACATAGGTCTCCTTTTGTACGCCACACGGTCGCATCCCTAACAAAATAAGATAAGCCATAATACAACTTATACAATACAGTGCCAACAGAATATAGATGAATGACGACAAGCTGTTCCACTGTTTGAGAGAAGAAAAGATTTTATTAACAAGCTGTTAAAGTTAGAGTGTTGTGAGTGCTGGCCAGTGTTGTGTATGTGTGCATGCAACAAGTGTTTGTGTCTGTGAGTTCGTGTGTGACATATACAAATAAGGTGAATGCGTATGACAGAAATACAGAGCATAGATAAAAGTCTCAGCATAGAGTTAAAGATGGAATTTGGATTACCAGTTCATAAGGTACACGATATGCAAGATCTTTTCCTTTTGAACGGCAGTTTTTAACACAATTTCTAGTTAACTAAACACTTTTAAACTTCGTATACTGGTAGAACGTGTTTATAAAACATAATTTTTTTTTTTGGCTTTATTGAGAAAATTCTATAGTTTGTAAGATATTTCGTCTGAAATTTCGAGCATTTCGGCAATTTTAACCAATCAAATACGTCCATTTGGGGTGAAAACATACCGTGCTGTATGAATATGTCCTCTTTAAGAAACAGATTGGGTTTACATTTGCGAAGAAAAAATATACCCTTCCCCCACCCCCAACCCTAACCCTCACCATAACTCTAAACCTAAAATAGATTGAAATGCAAAGATCGATACTCGGGTCATAATTATGGTTGACATTTTCATTTGACACCTCTAGAAAAAAATACTATTTCCCGTAGCGGTGTCGTATGAAATTGTCACCCATAATTATAACCCTAGTATCGATCTATTGCATTTCAATCTATTTTAGGGTTAGGGGTGGGGGAAGGTATCTTTTTTTCTTCGCAAATGTAAATAAACCCAATCTGTTTCTTAAACGAGGGACATATTTGTAACGGTAATGAGTAGCTTCTGCACTTTTAGGGTGCAACTGGTGCATACAGGATTTCCGTTGCTTTACTTTCCAGATTCTACCAGTCAGAAAACACAAGACGCAAACGTAAAAAATATATACTCTTTATTGTCTTATCCACAGAACGAAATAAGTGGTGTATCTGGTATCCCTTGGTTCTTGATGTGCAAGGCTGAACTTTAACGCTGTAAGATTTCACAATGTTCAGCCGCTAAAACAGAGCTGGTCAAAATGGCGTCCTTAGGGAGCGAATAGAATACGATCTGCAGCCTTCGATCGCTGTGCCTCAAGTCTCTGCTTACTGCTGCTATATCTCTCTCTGGACGCCTAGTTGGTCAACGTTTTACGCTCCCTGTCTCTTTGTTAAGGTTCGCTGTCCCCTGCCTATCAACTAACGACACGACAGCAAATTCCTTCTTCCGGTCTTCGCGTATGCGCGAGAGGGCGTTGCGCGCGCGCACTGTTGAATAGGATCACTACAAAGCTCCCCCCCAGTGCCTAAGCACGAACAAAATTCCTTGTAGTGACTATAAAAACTCAAGGTGGATACCAGATAACCAAAATGGCACACAATATAACAAAATGGCAGAATTTATAATATACACAAGAAATTCACCAAAAGGAAAAAAGAGAAAAAATACTCAAAATGAGCAAAATCAAAGGTGCATGTGTAAATGATGGTGTTGCCGATGTTGGTGTTGTCAAAGGTGCTAACGGTCTAGGAGAACCGGTGGATACGTCACAAAGTATAGAGCCTTCCGCTGAAGGGAGCGGAAGGTAGGCAAACTTACAGTTAATAAACTTAGGCGAAGTTAAATCCAACTCCTTTAAAGGTGGTTGATCCTGCGAAATAGCAGTTAAGTCAATTGCTGCAGGAGAGGAAATGGAATTGACAGATAGATCGCTAGTAACACAAAAGGCAGACAGTGCTTCAGCTGAAAGTGTAAGGTTAGCAAAGGTGACAGTATAAGCATGCTGGAGTGATGCGCGAGACAGATAATTTTCTCTGTTAATTACGTGACCAACAGGGGTCTAACAGGGGGAAATTACGCCTAAACATGGGCGCAGCGCAAGTGAACATCCGACGTTCTTTGAGTCAGGAAAAGAATTGAGCTGACGCAGACGTGTTGCAAAACAAGGCAGTACACGTGCAGAACAGAGGTGCATGAGTGCAATAGGGCTGGCTAGGCTGAAACACAGCAATGAATATGCCAGTGGTTAATGTAGTAAGGCTGAGGCTGCCAGCCAGTGCTTGAGCGATTATATGCCTCGGTCGTGCAGGAACAAAATTGTGGCATGCTGGCGCGTTATAAGGGACAAACAACTTTCTCTATGTATACGTGACCGACCTAGGGTCTTACAGAGATGAGTTGTGTCTACAAAGGCAAATTGAGTATGGAAAAACAAGCGAGAAGGGCATGTGTGACGTATGAATGTGACAGAGATAGCATTTGTGTGTGTACGTGTGTGCGACAGAAGTACAACAAGGTGAATGCGGACAAAATAAAATACAGCGCATAGGAAAAGTCTCTCAGGGTATTTCAGACAAGATGGAGTTAATTTACCAGTCCGTAATAGCATGATACATAATAGCAGTTCGTTCTGTAACAGAATGTTGAGATCACAAGTGCAGATGCCGGTTGAACAAATGTCGTGTAGCGGTTGTGGCTTCAATGCTGTGACAGGTTAAATTGATACAGAAGATCTCGCAGGTAGTGCTGTGCTGTAAATCCTGGTGTGTATACACGAACAGCGTGTAAGCTAAACTTCTGCGAGTTGCTATGTACATATTGTACATACTGGATTTTTTGTTGTTAAGTGTTCTCTGGTTTAAGACCAGAATCACGTCGGGAGTCACCAGTGTAACGGGAACGAGTAGCTTCTGCACTTTTAGGGTGCAACTGGTGCATACAGGATTTCCGTTGCTTTACTTTCCAGATTCTACCAGTCAGAAAACACAAGACGCAAACGTAAAAAATATATACTCTTTATTGTCTTATCCACAGAACGAAATAAGTGGTGTATCTGGTATCCCTTGGTTCTTGATGTGCAAGGCTGAACTTTAACGCTGTAAGATTTCACAATGTTCAGCCGCTAAAACAGAGCTGGTCAAAATGGCGTCCTTAGGGAGCGAAGAGAATACGATCTGCAACCTTCGATCGCTGTGCCTCAAGTCTCTGCTTACTGCTGCTAGATCTCTCTCTGGACGCCCAGTTGGTCAACGTTTTACGCTCCCTGTCTCTTTGTTAAGGTTCGCTGTCCCCTGCCTATCAACTAACGACACGACAGCAAATTCCTTCTTCCGGTCTTCGCGTATGTGCGAGAGGGCGTTGCGCGCGCGCACTGTTGTATAGGATCACTACATATTCATACAGCACGGAATGTTGTTTACCTAAATGGACGTACAGTATTTGATTGGTTAAAATTACCGAAATGCTCAATTTTAAAGTGGAAATATCTTACAAACTATAGAATTTTCTCAATAAAGCCAAGAAAAATGATGTTTTATAAACACATTCTACCAGTATAGGAAGTTTAAAAGTGTTTAGTTAACTAGAAATTGTGTTGACATGTGCCGTTCAAAAAGAAAAGATCCGAGTACTATTACAAGATGTTGTGTCTCGAGGCGGAGACCCGTTGGGCGAATATGTCGTGCCGTGGTTGTAGCCTCAACGCCGAGCTGAGTCTCTTAATATAGAATTTCTTCACATGGACTGACTGTTATACGTGGTGAAAGGATTTACTCTAACTGCGTGAGTAAACTGGTCGTGTTGGTGTGTACATGTCTGAAGTTGACGATGGTAATGGCGACGATGGTACAGACGACGTAAAAGTTGGTACGATGAAGGTGATGATGGCGGCGGAGATAGAACGTCCTGTCTGTCGCTGGTATATAATAGCGTCGTAGTCTCTGTTACTGGAAACTTGAACATAGCTGAGTACGATGAGGGTCAGTGACTAGACCTTAGAAGGTCTGGAGTCAAAGTATATATATATATATATATATATATATATATATATATATATATATATATATATATATATATATATATATATATACCGGAGTAAACACATAAATGTGAAACAAGGTGGAAAAAAGAGTACTCAAATACCAGTGGTAGAGTAATATGCTTTATTTAAAGCAGCTGAAAATTCCACAAAACCTGTTACTCTGAGTTTCGCGTTGCCGTTCGTCGGACAGATATAGGGTAAGAATTATTAATTTAATAAGTAATCAATTTTACCAAGTAGTTTTAGTATGGAAAGTACCATTATCGGTAAAAACTTGTACAAAAAGTCTTTTTATATAATTATAAATATAATTAAGGATTTAGCAAAAAGTTGTTTCACTGCATACCGAAAATTTAGAAAGAGCAGCCAAAAGACAGCAAATTCTTTTATCTACAAAATATGACTCCACAGACAACAATATTTGTGACTCACATAGGCAAAAAGAAGAAAAATAACGAAATCAAACAGTCTACGATTAATTATGGACGCGTTTCTGGATTAGAATTATAAATTCATTTCCTTCATCAACATAATATTTCGAGAATTATAAATTTGAAAATGCTAAAAAAAAACCTACCCTTTATTTTTTTAGCATTTTCAAATTTATAATTCTCAAAATATTATGCCGATAAAGGAAATGAATTTGTATAATTCTAATCCAGAAAGACATACATAGTTAATCGTAGACTGTTTGATTTCGTTATTTTTCTTCTTTTTGCCCATTTCTAAATTTTCGGTATGCGTTGAAGCAACCTTTTGCTAAATCCTTAATTATATTTATGTACATACATATATACAAAGGGTACTGGCATCGACCACGTTTGGATGGTGCTTTTTGTGTGCCACTGGTACGGGACCCAGTCAGGTATACCTGGCATTGACCATGTTCGGATATTGCTTTTTATATGACACTGCCATGGGAGCCCATCAAGGGACGCTGGCATCAACCAGGTTTGGATGATGCATTTTACATGCCACCAAAACGGAAGCCAATCAGGAGGCACCAACTACGATTTTGGTTTTCCTTCACTCAACAGGTCTTTTGAAGCATATTATATTGCCTGATGCTTCAAGGGTACTCTTAAATGGGCCAGACATGCAACACTGGCATCGGTAATGGCTGCAATCTGACTTTAGTTGCCAGGTCTTCTCAATTTCACAGCATATCTCCAAAGGTCACTTGCCATTGGATCTGTGAGGTCCAATGTTCAAAGGGCATGATTCACCACCTCATCCCACATCTTTCTGGGTCTACCTCTTCCAAAGGTTTCTTCCACAGTTAGGGTGTGGTACTTTCTCACACAGCTGTTTTCATCCGTACGTAACACTTGACCATACCAGTGCAACCACATCTGATGCTTCTTATGTCCAACATTTCTCTCAGAGCGCTTACACCCTGTCGTGTATGCACACTGATGTTACACATCAAGCGGATCATACTAGCTTCATTTCTTTCAAGTCTATGCACGTCTACAGCAGTCATAGCCCATGTTTCACTGCTGTGTAGCATGGAAGTTCACACACATGCATCATAAAGTCTGCCTTTTATCCTGGACGAGAGACCCTTAGTTTCCAGCAGAGGTTGGAGCTCTATGAACTTTGCCCAGGCTATACTTATTCTAGCTGCTACATTCGCAGAGCAACCACACCCAATACAGACTTGGTTGCCCAAGTAGCGGAAGCTATTAACTTCTTCTATTTTCTCCCCCTGGCACGTGATGGAATCTGGTATCATATGGAGTTGCATGAAACGATCGTACTGCATTACCTCTGGATATCCTTGCTTATTTTTATTATATATATATATACACGCATATCAATATATGTGTGTATATATATACATGTATATATATATATATATATATATATATATATATATATATATATATATATATATATATATATATATATATATATATATATATATATATATATATATACTAGCAGAAATACTTGGCGCTGCCCAGGTTAAAGAGAATAATGAAATTTAAAAAACACTGTCTAGATTATGCAAGTGTCAACTTCTAATTGCTGCGATCCAAACTTTCTACATCAATAACTCTCCAACCCATGCCAGCATGGAACACAGACGTTAAGTGAAATGTCAAAAGAAAATTTTCAAGTCATGTATGTATATAAAGTAAAGACACGTAATTCAAAAACACATTTTGTGTAGCTTATTCTGTAACCAAAAAACAGGTACAGATTATACACAATGAAAGGCTGATTCTGGTGATTCATTTGACAGAGGTAGTAGAGAGCCAATCCAAGGATAAATCTGACCTTGGATCTTGAAAGTTTGCATGAATCCTCGCTCAGATGAATCTCTTGCGGCTCCAAGTGATGTCATCTATAGTGCAGCATTGCATTGTCTAATTCTGTTTTGGAAGTGCTTGGAATCTTGGTCAGTTGATGACAACAGACCCTTCAATGGCTCTGAAGGTTGGGGATTGCAGGGAGTTTAACAGCAGCACAGTGCAAGTGTCTCTCCAGGCCACATCCTTGCTTTACAATGCATGCACTCAGTTGTCCGCGCACCAATGGAAACTCTAGTGTCATCTGCACAATGAACTCCTGGATCATATTTCAAAGCTGCTTCTCTGGGCTGTTGCAATTGCTCTTCCTCCTGCAGAAGAGATCCTATTCCTTGTCAGCCGTGCATACCTCTGTTCATCACTTTGAGAAGCTATGACTTTTGTAGTGCTCAGTCTGTTCGTTTCTTGGTATGCTTCTCCTTCCGCAGCTGTCTCTCTTTCCCTGGACAGAGACATTCTTTTGGCTGACCTTGACATTGCAGACAAATTTGACACTTTACTTCTAGGCATGGTTACATAAGTATACAGAAACACACGGGTGCAGAAGACAGTAAACAGAAGATAGTAAACAAAGTAAATTTTTAAGAATTTACAGAAAATAAAGAAATGTACGGGTTGAAGCGAAATTTGTCAGTGAACCAAGGAGTCAGTATCAAAGGAAACAGAAAAAAAAAACTGTTGACATCAGAAAAAACATAAAACCATTGCCAAAGTAAATAAGAAATGTGTAAGTAAATTTAATGAAGTGCAGAGATTGAAGTAAAATTTATGAAGTTACTTTTGTCAGTAAAGTATGTATGAAATTACTTTCATCAGTAACTGTGAACTTCTTTCTCTCAGTAATTTGACGTTGTTTTTGTAAACAGTGATTGAAAACTTACAGTGAAAACAATGAAGAGTGATATATATATATATATATATATATATATATATATAGAGAGAGAGAGAGAGAGAGAGAGAGAGATAATTAGACAACTATGATAGATATAGATACATAGATAAATAGATAGATAGATAATATATAAACAGATAAATAGAGAGAGAGAGATATATAGAGATAGAGATGGATAGAGAGATAGATATACAGAGAGATGGGAAGAGAGATATAGACGTCAGTGACACTAGAAAACCAGAAGTAAATATTTTAAAAAACGTGAATCTAATATAAAAAGTAATATAATTTATTTTTTTGTATGACCAATGGATGTAAGGGAGACAATCAATTTCTGAAAGTTACTTCACAAAGAGTTATGTCGTATAAATACTTCACAAAGAGTTCTTAACGTAACCCAGGAACGGGTATTTTCTGCCCCTAAGGGGCCCATTACTCATTATGTGAAAAATTTTAAGTCTAAAACCCTCCCTGGAATATAAGTAATATATCTTCACAGTTTGGAGATATTCAGTTTAAAAATTTCAACCGTTATAATCTTTTACACACACGCACACACACAGAACGGGATTTATATTATATATATATATATATATATATATATATATAGATGTCAGTGTATGTATGCATGTGTGTGTGTGCATGTACCTGTGTATGTGTATATGTGTGTTTGTGCCTCTACCCGCCACTATTGCTTGACAACTGATTTTACTGTGCTTATATCCCCATAACTTAGCCATTTGTCAAAGTACACCGATAGACTAAGTCCTAAGCTTACAAAGAATAAATCCTGGTGCTCCAGCATGGTCGGAGTCACATGACTGAAACATGTAAAACAATAAAAATCTATACCATTTTAATCCCAAGCAATGCTAGGTAGGTGTCTCTGCTAGTATATATATGTATATGTATCTATCTATCTATCTATCTATCTATCTATCTATCTATATCTCTATATATAAAACTGAAATGCGTTTTTACCGCTTGGTTCGCTTTCAATGCCACTACATCCCGTCCGATTCGCTCCAAAATTTACAGGGACATGCAGAATGAGGTGACGATGCGCGTGGGCTACCTTAGAAATCCCTATCTTAAAAGGTGTGGTTGCTAGGGGCCATCTTCCTCACTCACCCTATTTCCTCCAGTACCCTATCACTCCTCTTCATATGACAATGCAACTACCGTTATTTAATGTAAAGTCTTCCTCAAATCACTCTCTCGCTATTTACTCTCTTCCAAGAACATTTTCACTCACTCTATCTCTTACCTTCCTATACATTTTACTCATGTATCTATCAGCGTTCATAGACAGTAACAAATATTACATCGCCATCCCCATCGCCATCGCATTCTATTGTCTACCTGTCAACACACACACACACACATACACACACACACACATATATATACATATATCTAATATTATATTTTTATGTTTTTGTTTTTTTACTGTTTCATTTCCCTATTAGTGGTTTGATCTCTAATTTAATTTCTACAGTGCGCACCCCCCCCTATATGTGGCCCCAGTAGACCTGAATGAAATCGGGTTCTCTTCATCAAAATGTGAAAAGGGGTCTAGAATTATCATCTCCACAACTTATGTTTTTCCTAATGATAATTATCATCGCCACCACCAACACACAATCATGACAATCTTTCTCTTAAAACAAATCATGTTTACATTGCAAAATATTTCATTTTCCCGTCCTCTCTTTCATATATGTGACCCAGGTTTGGGTGGCCGCACAGCTACAATTAACAACGGCTAAAAACATTCGATGTTGATAATGCCTGGATCGTTCCATTCAACCCTTTGCTTTCCAAAACATTTAATGCACACATTAATGTTGAGTACTGCAGTTCGGTGAGATGCATACAATACCTCTGCAAGTACATTAATAAGGGCGATGATATGGCCGTGTTTGTGTTCAGTGATGAAGACCTTAGACATGACGAAATTAAACAATTCGTTTTGGGTAGGTATGTATCCTCCAATTATGCAGCGTGGCGCAGTTTTGGATACGAGATTCATCTAAGCTCACCATCAGTTTTCCACCTGAATGTTCATTTACAGAAGAGACAGCTGGTTTACTTCACAGAGAAAAATGCACGTCAAGTCATTGAAAATCCAAAAGGGACTACGCTTACAGCATTTTTTAAATTGTGTTCAGTTGATGAGTTTGCTGCTACTCTCATTTACCCTGAAGTACCGGAATATTACACATACAACAACAATAATTGGAAGCGCAGGTCACATGGAACAGAACTTGACAATTGGCCCGGTGTTTCTAGGAAGAACGTCATTGGGCGTGTGTATAATATTCATCCTACCAAACAGGAAATCTTTTTGAGAATGCTACTTCATGTAGTTACTGGACCGAAGTCTTTTGCTGATCTTCGCACTGTTGATGGTATCATCTGCGCCACTTGCATGTTTGAGGCGCGGACTTCTTCTCAATGACGACCACTTACACAGGACATTAGCAGAGGCCTCAAATTGTAAACTGTCATGGCAAATGCGTCGATTGTTTTGTAGCATATTAATCCACTGTAATCCCAGCAACCCTCTTAACCTTTGGGAATCGTTCAGACAGAGCCTATCAAAGGACATACAGGCTAATTTAGCGCTACGTGATGGCAACGACGATGTTTATAATGAGGCATTAATCGACATGGACAGACACATCAGACGCTATGTTATACGCGGTTTAAGTGAATTCCATCTGCCAACACCTGTCCATCATGAAGCGCCTTTGGATGTTGAATACATGTCAGAAAAAAACTACAACATTGCCGATTGACGGAAACAATTACGCGAGATGAACCAAGACTTTTGCCTGAACAAAGAGAGATTTATAATGAAATTATTGACAGCGTTAGATTGAACCAAGGAAAGCTTTTCTTTTTGAATGCTCCAGGTGATACTGGTAAAACTTTCGTTATCAATTTGATTCTCGCAAAGCTGCACCCTGAACGTCGAATTGCCATTGCATGTGCCTCAAGTGGTATTGCAGCGACACTGCTTCAAGGCGGCCGTACGGCACATAGTGCATTCAAATTGCCCATGGACATTGGAAAGAAAGATAATCCTATATGTTATATAGATCGTAGTTCCTCAAGGGCAAGACTTCTTCGTGAATGCAGTCTTTTTATTGGGGATGAGGCTACAATGAGTAATAAGGCCATGTTTGAGGCTCTTGACAGAACTCTCCAAGATTTGCGTCACAATACAAAAATAATGGGTGGAGCTACGTTTCTCATGGCAGGAGATTTTCGACAAACTCTTCCTGTTGTCCGAGCAGGCACTAGAGCTGATGAGGTTAATGCATGTATAAAGCATTCTTTTGTGTGGCACAGTGTTATCAGTCGCCATCTTCAAACAAACATGAGAGTCCACCTACATGGTGATGTGGAGTCTGAGGCTTTCGCAAAACACCTATTAGATCTTGGTGATGGAGTTTTGCCTTTCGTTGATGATGAGCATATTCGGTTGCCTTTTGGGAATTTCGTTCCAAACGTAGAAGAACTTATAAGAGCCGTTTTACCTGACGTCGAAACCAACTTCCAGGATCTCGATTGGCTAAGAGCAAGAGCTATTCTATCGCCTCATAATACAACAGCTCATGCTACAAATAAACAAGTACTTGATATGAATCCTGGTGAGATAGTTTCTTTCATGTCCATCGATACAAATGAGAATGATGCAGTCAAATATCCACCCGAGCTACTCAACAAGCTAACACCTCCGGGACTTCCACCTCATCATTTGTGTTTGAAAGTTGGTGCTCCAATCATGGTGCTCAGAAATATGGAAACGCCTGAAATATGCAATGGAACCCGAATGGTTATTAGGAGGATTCAAAGCCATGTTATAACTGCTAAAATTTTGAGCGGACCATTTGTAGGAAGAATCAAAATAATACATAAAATGAGTATTTCACCCTCTGATGTTCCCATTCAGTTTAAACGCTTTCAATTTCCAATAAAACTATGCTTCGCGATGACAATCAACAAGTCACAGGGGCAATCACTGGACATTGTAGGCATTAATCTGTCACAACCGGTTTTCAGTCATGGTCAATTGTACGTAGCCTGTTCTCGAGTTGGAAATTCACATAAACTCTTCATTCTTGGCAATCATGAGCGCACAAGGAACGTGGTTTATCAGGAGGCTCTGACAAAAGAAAACTGATTGTAAGTCATGAAATTTTACTTGATTTTTTATTTTGCACCTCTTCATTATCTCTTCATTCTTGAAAATAAAGACATTAAAAAGAACATGGTTCATAAAGAACATTGGGTTCAGATGTTTGCAAACATTTGCTCCAACTCATTCTCTTTATTCCTCATTTTCCGATTCCTTCTACGTCTCCATTAAACGGTTTTGTCAAGTTATTGTTTCTTCGCTAACATAAGACATTCATAAAGTGAATGAGTTGTTAATTACATTTATACACTATTCCATTGTTTAGGTGGTGTCGAAAGGACTGGCATGTGTCACCATATAAACTCTCTCAGTCAAACTCCCAACTCATGAGTTCACATCGTGATACTCTTTCTACAAAACTGAGCTGGGTGTGAATTCTAATTTCATTCACTATAACAGATTTTTTAATTTTTGAAACAAACACATTGCCTCTTTCATTTTAAAACAATAAAACAATACTACCTTAATACATTGGTCCAACAAACAAAACATCCAACACTCTCATTCTTTTATGTATCTGCCTTCCTCCATCACTCACTCACTTTTCTCCCTTCCTTTCACTTTCTATCTATAACGTCGTTTCACAGCGTCTACCTCCCTTACATTCACTTTCTCTTTATAACGTCGTTTCACAGCGTCCGTTATCCCCCCTCCCTGCCTTCCACAGCGCTTTCACACACTCTCACTCTCTACGTCTGTCTGCATTCATAGAGAGAATTATCATCGCCACAACCACCACTCAATCATGACAACAAATATTATGAATCAGATATTTATTGGGTTAATTTATATATGTGTGTGTGTATCTATATATAAATATGTATATATAATAATTTTTATATATACAAAGTGCATATATCTGTATTTATATATATATATATATATATATATATATATATATATATATATATATATATATATATATATATATATATATATATATATATATATATAATTTGTATACATTTATATATATATGTACCACACTCTTACCCGCGCGTAGAGCGGGTCACCTTCAGCTAGTCTCTATATATAAAACTGAAATGCGTTTTTACCGCTTGGATCGCTTTCAATGCCACTACATCCCGTCCGATTCGCTCCAAAATTTACAGGGACATGTAGAATGAGGTGACGATGCTCGTGGGCTACCTTAGAAATCCCTATCTTAAAAGGTGTGGTTGCTAGGGGCCATCTTCCTCACTCACCCTATTTCCTCCTTTCCCTCTCTTACTCCTCTTCATAATTTTCAGAAGTTCACTACCGTTATTTAAAGTATCTGTCACTATCGCTATTTCCTTTCTTTTTCACTGACTCTGTTTCCTACCTTCCTATCACTTCGGCGACGTTCTTTTAAGTATATGTCTGTCACCAACAAACAACACACGAGCATGAGAACAAATATTATGAATCAGATATTCTTGCGTTCATTTATGTGTGTGTGTGTGTGTGTGTGTGTGTGGTGTGTGTGTTGGTGTGTGTGTGTGTGTGTGTGTGTGTGTGTGTGTGTGTGTGTGTGTTCTATATATAAATATGTATATATAATGTATGTGTGTGTGTGTGTTCTATATATAAATATGTATATATAATGTATGTGTGTGTGTGTGTGTTCTATATATAAATATGTATATATAATGTATGTGTGTGTGTGTGTGTTCTATATATAAATATGTATATATAATGTATATATACAAAGTGTATATATCTGTATTTATGTATATTAAACTTTTTCATACTTTTTCATAGTTATATATATTTTTAAACAAATTATAAATATAATTTAATAATTTTTATTTTCAATTTAAATAATTTAAAGTTTTCAATTTTATATTTTACTAGCAGTATCGCCCGGCGTTGCTCGGGTTTGTAAGGGAAATAACTATATAAGCATTTTTAGTGAGTTATAGCAAAAAAAATAGAAAAAAATGCATTAAAAATGGAATTAAAAAATGATAGTAATTTTTTTTTAAATCGTTGACTCATCGTAGACATTTTTAGAGAGTTACTTCTCTTATATAATAGCGAAAATGCATTAAAATGGAATAAAAAATTATGGTAATTTTTTTTTTAATCGTTGACTCATCGTAGACATTTTTAGAGAGTTACTTCCCTTATATAATAGCGCGAAATGCATTAAAATGGAATAAAAAATGATGGTAAATTCTCTTAAAATCGTAGACTCATCGTAGACGCGCGCTAATACCCAGAAGGGCTCGATATGAATCGCGACTATAAGATACCCGGTTTTGGTTACACTGAACCGCAAAATGTGGGAGGAGTTAGGAATCTAAATCGTAGGAGGCAGACACAACCTTACTTTTATATATAAAGATTTGTGCAACAACTAAAACATTCGGTTGTGCAAATTGTTTGCACAGGAAACCTGCCCTGTGTGGCGGTTTTTGCCGTTTTTTGTGGATCTGTTTCAGCTTTTTTAGCGATTTCTGTTTTGGCGACTTCAAGCCATGAAGTCGTTGTTCTAAAAGAATGCTGGTCTCCTTCACAACGCATTACGACGTTGATTTCCTTACACTCCCTTCCCCACAGCTTCACGAGGGAGGGAAGAAGGGGGAGAAGCAACCCAGGTGCAGGCGTGAGCGTGGACGCCAACTCCGCCGCCATCGACACACGAAAAAATATGCATTAAAATGGAATAAAAAATGATGTTAAATTATTTTTAAAATCGTAGACTCATCGTAGACGCGCGCTAATACCCAGACGGGCTCGATATGAATCACGACTATAAAATACCCGAATTTGGTTAAACTGCACCGCAAAATGTGGGAGTAGTTAGGAATCTAAATCGAAGGGGACAGACACTCACACAACTACAGTTTTATATATATAGATATATTTTCTATGTTATATTTTCTTTTTTTATGTTTTTGTTTTTGGTTTTTCATTGATTGATTTGCCTATTAGTGGTTTTATCTCTAATTTAATTTATACAGATATATATCTCATTTGTATACATTTGTATATATAATGCGTGCACACGCACACACACACATATATATATATATATATATACACATATATATATATAATGTGTGCATTACGTAGTCGGTCGATTCAGCTGAAAATATGCACACCTATGTTAAAGGTGCTGACAAGTTTGCATGACAACTATTTTGTTCCTCAAATGAAAGGCGTCACCTCTAGGACAAAATTCCTCATCTTATAAAATGTGGCCCCAGTAGACCCGAATGAAATCGGGTTATAGTAACCAAAATGTGAAAAGGGGTCTAAATGGGGCTGGAAGGGGATTAAAATTTAAAGGAGCGGGTGTTTAGGAATTCTCTGTTACATCAAGCTAAAAAATTTGCGCCAGCCTTTTAATCGTCAATGTGTTGCCGTCCATGATAAAGAAGTTTTGAATGCTTGCCATGGTGAGTCTACTGTCGTGAGAAAGAATCACTTCAAAACTTGGTGTTTACGAATTTTCTTTTACATCAAGTTCAAAATTTTACGCCAGCCGTTAAACTGTCACTACGTTGCTGTCCGTCGTTAACAAATGCCAGCCATGGTGACTCTACTATCCTCAGATTCTATCCCTTCAAACTTTGGTTTCCAATATTTTATTATTTTTATTCAGCTCGCAAGTTCGTCTGTCCCTTTTAAATGTTAGCGTTTTGCTGTCTGCCTTGAAGCAGACCTTTCCATTGCCACTGCCTCATATTTCTGATTGACCTTTCTAAATATTTTATTTCTCAACTTACTCAAGATCTTCTGTTGTTTATAAATGGGAGAGAGATAGATAAAGATAGAGAGTAAGAGAAAGCGAGGGAGAGTCCGAGAGAAAAGAAAAGTAAGAGAGTGGGAAAGTGAGAGAGAAAGGAGAGAGAAACAAATACGGAGAATCATCATCATCATCATCGTTTAACGTCCGTTTTCCGTGCTAGCACGGGTTGGGCAGTGTGACCGGGGTCTCGGAAGCCAGGAGGCTGCACCAGGCTCCAGTCTGATCTGGCAGTGTTTCTACAGGTGGATGACCTTCCTAACGCCAACCACTCTGTGAGTGTAGTTAGTGCTTTTTTCGTGCCGCCGGCACTGGTGCCAGGGGGGCTCGCAGTGGCAACGATCGGTTGGTGCTTTTTACGTGCCACCGGCACAGAAGCAAGTCAAGGCGGTGCTGCAATCGGCCACGTTCGGATGGTGCTTTTTACGTGCTGAAAGGAAGCAACAGAAAGTAACACCCACACTCTTACCCGCGCGTAGAGCGGGTCACCTTCAGCTAGTATATATATATATATATATATATATATATATATATATATATATATATATATATATATATATATATATATATATATAATTATAATTAAGGTATCTACGAGATACCCTAATTTATAATTTTAATAATTATTACCTTTGAAGGTTATTTTTCCATGGTGGCCACTTGATAAAATCGTTATTTTATTTTAAATTAATGAGGTTATCCTTATTTATATAAATTTATATATATATATATATATATATATGAATTAATATAAGGAATTAATAGAAGTAAAAGTAAAGGAACACTAATTACTAAATCAACTTCATTGGCTTACAGTTGTTTCTGCTATGGGTAGCTGTGCAATTAGTGATGTGTGTTTGTACATCTGCTTCTAACTTCCTTGGTTATATATCACCATGATCTTCTTGTCATCATCGTTATGTAGCGTCCTTTCTCCAGGCTGGGTTGGACAGTTTGATAGGATCCAGTGGCTGCAAGGACTGCATTGCACTTCAGTATCTGCTTTGGTGGGATTTCTACGACGTGGTGCCCTTCTTAATGCAATAACATTTGCAGAGTTTACTGGGTGCTTTTTTATGTCCCTAGCACTTGTGTGCCTCAGAGGGAGATAATTACTCCACATGATAGTGAGACGTGAGCCCTGAATGCAGAGGACATACGAAGGTTAGAAAAGAATGAGGTTAGTCTGCTCCACTGGATGTGTAATGTAAGTGTACTTATTCGACAGAGTGCCAGTGTTCTGAGAGAGAAGCTAAGCAGAAAAGGGAATTTGTTGCTGTGTGCAAAGGAGGTGACTGTGCTGGTTTGGTCATGTGATGTGGATGGATTCCGACAGCTCCTGTTGTCTTTGTCGTAATTTTCACTGACCTGGTTTTCTCCTCTTACCCTGATCTCTTTATTCTCATTGCTGTTCTTCTTTCTATGCTTGTTGCTGCTGTTGTTGTTTTCCTCTTTGTAATCAATGCTCTCTATAGTCATGATGACTCAGCTGTCATTGTCTTTGTGTGTCCCAACATTTTGTAATCTGAGAAATGGGATTATCTGATTTCAGCTGCATGTTTTGCTGCTGCTGTTGGCCTATTTTGTTCGAAAGCTCTCTAAAGAGTTCAGTGGATTGGTATTGGGGTTGGTTTTCTACGTATTGAATCAACATTATGAACATCCTTTAATGTCAGTTGTCCATGTTGGCAATCATTGGAGGTGTGACCCGAGCTCGCAAGCTGGGATGTGGGCTGCACCAGGCTCCAGTTGGATTTGGCTTGGTTTCTATGATTGGATGCCCTTCCTAACACTTTGCAGACTTTTCTGAATGCTTTTACCACTGGCCCCACATGGAAGCTTTTACCTGACACCACACGGGCTCTTTTAGGTGACACCACAACGGCACTTTTATGTAACGCCATACGGACGCTTTACCTGACAACGCATGAGCGCTTTACATGAAATGATGCTTTTACGTATTGCTTCATGGGAACTTTTACATATCATGATATGGGCACTTTTAAGTGCTACCATGTGAGCGCTTTCACATAGTACCCCAGCGATTGCTGCATGCTACCAGAAGGATTGGTCTTAAAACTTCTGTTACAAGGTAGTAGGCTTTTGACTGAGGCCAGGTGCCAGGTATCTCGGTCCTTTGTCATCTCACCTGAAAGGTTCAGCATCTTGAGGTCGTTCATCAGCACTTCATTCCATGTCTTCCTGGGTCCTCCATCAACTTTGAGAGAAATGCACTTTTTTATGGAGCTGTTGGCATCGACCTGCATCACATAACCAAACCAGCACAGTCTTCTCTTGCACACAGCAACCAATTCCTCTTATGCCTAACTTCTCTCTCAGAATACTGGCACTCTGTAGAAAATGTACGCTTACATTACACACCTGGCAGAGCATACTAGCCTCATTCCTCTCTAACCTTCACATGTCCTTTTCATTCAGGGCCCACATCTCACTACCATGTAGAATTGTATACATGTATCATACAATCATTCTTTGAAACAGAGAAACCTTTCGTGGCCAATACAGGTAACAGCTCTCTGAATTTCCTCCATCCTATTCTTATTCTAGCTATTACACTTTCTGTGCATCCTCCCCTATTACTAATTTGGTCCCGTAGGTCTCAGAGATTATCTACTAATACTAAGGTGCCACCAGGGCATTTGAGAATCTCAATTTCCCAGGTCACTAAAGTTTTGATGGA
>NC_042997.1:206932541-206940041 GCF_006345805.1 Octopus sinensis | reverse complement strand
GATATTCGCACTCACGAGGTTCGTTACATATTCGTACATGTCAAAATTCTTTATTTATTTAATTTTTGATGAACATAAATGGAATATACCAATACTATATATGCATACACATGCATAAACTAAGAATATGCAGAAGAAACTAATAAACTATAGTAACTAAGGAATTTATATACAATTATAAATATTTAGAGGTGAAAAAAGTATTCGTTCAGAATATAAATAACTGATAATTCTGATTTAATACTTCGTAGCATAACCATTATTCAGTTCCACTTCAACTAATCTCTTCTTGTAGTTCTTAATCAATGACTCGCATGTTTCTTTAGGAATTTTTTCCCATTCTTCTTGACAAATTTTCTTCAAATCTGCAATGCACGTTGGGGCTCTTGAATGAATTTTAATTTTCAAATGACACCACAAATTTTCAATGGGATTCAAGTCAGGTGACTGGCTTGGCATATTTTAATAATTTTATATTGTAATCGACAATCCATTTATTGGTAGACTTCGCCGTGTGCTTAGGGTCGTTATCCTGTTGTAAAACCCACCCTTCACAAAGCTGGAGCTTTTCTACAGAGTCCCATGAATTATTGTTCAAAATATTTTGGTACATCTCTGCATTCATTCTACCATCTATCACATGTAAATTGCCTGTACCATTTGCAGAGAAACATTCCTACACCATGATGTCACTACCTCCAAACTTTACGGTAGGAATTGTGTCTTTTTGGTGAATAGGTGGTACCATTTTTCCTCCCAACATGGCTACGCGAATTTCGTCCAAATAATTCAATTTTCGACTCGTCTGTCCATAGAACATTTTCCCAGAATGTATCAGATTTATCTTTATGTTCATAAACAAATTTTAAACGGGCATCTCTATGCCTTTTAGTCAACAGCGGAGTTTTTCTAGGAGAGCATGACTTCAGTTCATTCCTATGAAGTTCATTGCTGATTGTTCATAGCGTAACACTCGTCCCTGAAGCTAACAAATCTTCTTGCAACTCCTTCTGGTGATCATTGGGTTTTTTTATTTTCGATTCTTCACGTCATTTTTCTTAAAGATCTAGGGGAAATCTTGCGTGGTGCACCGGAGCTTATTCTGTTTTCAACAGTTCCTGATTCTTTATATCTTTGAATAAATGAAGATATGGTAGAAAATGGAATACAAAGGGTTTCTGATATTTTCATGTAACTTTTACCTGCTTTCCACTGTTCAATAATTAAGTTTTTCACTGTATTTATGAGTTCTGTACTTTTCGCCATTTTTACGATACTACTTTATGTTGTCTCAGTGCTGAATGAAGAAGCTAGCGTTTTGACACTTAAAAATGACAACGGATAAGATTATTGGAACAAACGAGAAAGTTCTAGTAATAAAAAAATTATTTTAACAGTATTTTGTGGTATGGAAAATCATAAATTTATTCTGTACGAATACTTTTTTCACCCCTAAATATTTATAATTTTATATAAATTCATTAGTTACTATAATTTATTAGTTTCTTTTGCATATTCTTAGTTTATGCATGTGTATGCAAATATAGTATTGGTATATTCCATTTATGTTCATTAGAAATTAAATAAATAAAGAGTTTTGACTTGTACGAATATTTATTTCCCCCACTGTATATGGGTACAGGACGCCACCAACAGTGCAAATAACATGAAATACATAAACAAATGAGTTAGATATGAAAACGAGAAGAAAATTAAAAACAGGGCAGTTGTTGGCTTTCTATCTACTCCTCATTTTGAGCATTCAATGACGATATGAGTCTTCGAAGACAGTTGCTCCCATAAATTCTAAAATAAACCATCTGAATCACATCCGTCAACATTGCACAAAGATCATCACCACCATATTTATATATTTCTGCACCTAGTCCATCTATACCAAGGGCCTTTCCATTGTTCAATTTCCTGATTGCTGCTTTTATTTCAGCCGGGTTTGGAACTTCTGCTATGTTTTATTGGTCTCTCGGGTATATTATTAAGGAAAGAGAGATCAACTTCAGTGGGTCTATTGAGCAACTTATCAAAATGTTCTTTCCATCTCCCAACAATATCTTTAGGATTTGTTCAAAATTCTGTGCCATCGTTGCTCCAAAGTGGCGTAACCATTGATGAATCTGGTCCATAAACTTTTTTTAATTTTCCTGCATCATCCGTAGCTTCCTCTGTACTGTTGCTTTTACTGCCTTGAAATATGTAGCCACTGTCCTGTTTGCTGACATGTCAACATTTTGCAACATGTTAAATGCCTTTCGCTTCTCCTCTAAGATAAGACTAACTTCTTCATCATTATAGTCAAACCAATCTTGGTGTTTTTTTTTACAACAAAGCCAAGAATGTTACTACAAATCTCGTACACTCTTTCTTTGAATGACTTCCAGCTTCCATCAAGGGACAAAATATTAATCTCACTCACAAACCCACTGCGCACTGACGGAATCTTAAGTTTATTCACATCAATCCGTTTAGGTAATTTGTCCTTATTTGCTCTAACCTTAGGCTTGACAACAAAATTCACCTTGGCATGCAAAAGCCTATGATCAGTCCAGCACTCTGCACCACGCATCACTCATACAATAGCAAAGTCCCTAGTATCTCGTTTCCTGGTGAAGATGTAATCTATAAGATGCCGTTTCTTAGAACTAGGTTGTATCCATGTCGGTTTATACTTATTCTTTAGTTGAAACATTGTGTTCACGACACACAAATCCATCTCCACGCACATTTGTAACAGTAGCAAACCATTACTGTTGAAACTCCCAACCCCATACTTTTCTAGGACACCTGAAGTCTCCTAATCTGCACCAACGCGAGCATTAAAATCACCCAAGATTACAACGTTGTCATCATGGGGGATATTGTGTGTGATCTCTGTAAGTGATAGATAGAAGGAAAGTTTATCATCCTCTGATGAATTCATAGTTGGAGCATATGCACTCATGAGTGTTGCATAGCGACCTTTTCTTAATGGCAGCCTTAAAGACATTAAACGATCTGAACGACCACATGGTTGATCCTTAAGTTTTGAAGTCAGAGTGGTTTTCATGGCAAATCCCACTCCTGATTCTCTCTTATAGGTCTCCTCTCTACCCCTCCAAAATAAATGATACCCAGCAGATATCTCTACGAAATTCCCCTTTCTATGAATTCTTGTTTCAGCTAACGCTACAACATCCATATCATATCGCTGTAACTCTTTTGCAACAAGTGCGGATCTTCTTTCTGGACGAGATTTCAGACAATCATTGTCTAATAACGTTTGAACATTCCAACATAGGTTTGCATCTTAACTTGAATTTACTCACAGTTGCAGGATGACGAACGGATCCAGGCTGTGGTGCCCTGGGACACCTGCCGGGCCAGACCACAGAACAAAATGCCATTTGCTTCATTATCAATATGAACTTTCATTGTTTAAATGTGTCTTTTTAAGCTTCGGCCAACCATGTACATACAAGATGTCCATTTTTTTTCCTTTCCAGCAATACCTGTGCTTCACACTTTTTAAAGTGAGGAAAAGTTTTGTACAGAAACCATTCCCACTCTCTAAACTACAAAGCATGATCCAAAAAGAAGAGCAAGTCGACATCATTGGGCCCATTTGTCCTCCCAATCCTTTCCCAACTAAAAGCTAACTTTTTTTAAATAAATAGATGAGTGGATGGCGCTCCTCTGTTTACCCAAGCCATGGCGAAGGCAGTCTATCTAGGAGAAAGTAACTCTGAGTTTAAATACTTCACTGCTGTCTTGTAGTGAGCCTTTAGTTGGGCAAAGACTGGGAGAAGGACACTCTGATTTATATATATATATATATATATATATATATATATATATATATATATATATATTAATAATAAAATATTAGGGAATAAATCCAAACTTACAGGGAAAAATCAGATTTAGGATTAAATCCAATTTTATAGTATAAATATATTATATTATATTATATTAAATTAGAGATAAAACCACTATCAGGCAAATCAAACAGTGAAAAACATAAGCCAATACATAAAATTAATTTAATTTATATTATTTTAAATATATATCAAAAGTATTAGAAGTTTAATAAAAGATAAAGTTTATTTTTTATTAAACTTTTAATACTTTTGATATATATTTAAAATAATATAAATCAATTAATTTTATGTATTGGCTTATGTTTTTCGTTGTTTGATTTGCCTAATAGTGGTTTTATCTCTAATTTAATATAATATATATATATATATATATATATATATATATGATCATCATCATCATCGTTTAATGTCTGCTTTCCATGCTGGCATGGATTGGGCGGTTTGACTGAGAGCTGGCAACCAGATGGCTGTACCAGGCTCCAGTCTTGATCTGGCAGTGTTTCTACGGCTGGATGCCCTTCCTAACGCTAACCACTCCGTGAGTGTAGTGGGTGCTTTTTACGTGCCACCGGCACAGGAGCCAGAGCAGTCTGGCAAACGACCACACACACACATATATATATATACATACACACACACACACACATGTATATATATATATACACACACATATATATTTGTTATACTAATACATATGTTTGTTGTCTACACCTGTCTTCATCTTTTGGTTTTTTTTTGTGAATTCTTCCTATATATATATATGTATGTATATTGTTATGCGTAGTTTTGGTTCGATGGGTGATAGACAACTCAATGAAGGCATTGTTATTGTTTTACGTGTTTATTTACTTTATTTGTTACACGAACTGTCAACATTCCGCGTAGTAATACATATATACTTTAGACACAGTTCGTACTGTTTACTAACAAAATAATGCCAAAAGTGGGTGTGTATTCTACACACGTATACCTACGTATACACATAGATATGAATGTGTAACATATATATTTGTGTGTCTGTGTTTGTCCTCTCTCCATCGCTTCACAAACGCTGTTGGTGTGCTTACGTCCTGTATGCAGCGGTTCGGCAAAGGAGACCGATAGAATAGTAGGCTTACAAAAAATAAGTCTTGGGGTCGATTTTCTCGACAAAAGGCGGTGCTCCAGCATGGTCACAGTCAAATGCCTAAGACAAATAAGAAAATAAAAGGGTATATATAGAAAGTAAAAAAAATTATATGTATATACGTACGTGTGTGAAGGTTAATAGAAAAAAACACGTCAAAAAGTGTGAGCGTGCGAGTGCACACACTGACGGATTGTGGCTTAAAACAGAACCAGATAAATTTTACCGAGGTGAACGACAAAAATGAAAGTGAAATTTTCTCTAACCTATATTCGCCTGTATTTCCTGTTACAACTACTGCAGTTTTTTTTTTCTTTTGAAAAGTATCTTTCGTGTCGTGTGTTTTCTCGGAAAAACATTGATGTCATATAAAGCTACTATTTAACTAATTATCGGCCGAAAAACCATGGAATAAATATTGAAATTACAGTTTTGCTTAGAGTTGTTACGAGGTAAGTTTTTACATTGTATCTTCCTAATTTAATTTCTTTATCCTCTGTCTCTCAATTACTTTACAAATACTTTACAAAATCGCTTTCCATGCTATTCAGTACATTATGAATACACAAATTTGTTTTCACTTAGCTCTCAGAAAAAAATGTATATATTTTTCTATTGCAATTTTCCAGGAATGCTTTTCAGATGGGGTAGAATTACGACTACATCGAAATTTAAGGTAACAGGAAGAAAAAAAAAAAAAAGGTGGGGTGCAGTCTTTCATTTTGACTCGAAGCTCGAAGGCGTGTGCGTGCAGCTCCGCTGTTACCATCGCCTCATTGGCAATCTTTCGGAGCGATGTTTTGCTATGAATCGCAGAAATGTCAAAAATCAATTAGTTATTAAGGTACAGCGTTCTCTTTTACGTCTTTCAGTCATTTGACTGCGGCCATGCTGGAGCACCGCCTGTAGTCGAGCAAATCGATCCCAGGACTTATTCTTTGCAAGCCTAGTACTTATTCTATCGGTCCTTTTTGCCGAACCGCTAATTTACGGGGACGTAAACACACCAGCATCGGTTGTCAAGCGATGTTGGAGGGGAGGGGGCAAACACAGACACACACACACACACACACACACACACAAACACATACACATTTACATACATATATACCGCGGGCTTCTTTCAGTTTCCGCCTACCAAATCCACTTACACGGCTTTGGTCGGTCCGAGGCTGTAGTGGGACTGAACCCGGAACCAGGTGGTTGGTAAGCGCGCTACTTACTCTTGCGTTCGTTAATTTCCGTAAAAAAAATTATATTTATTTTTATGGGTGGAAATGGACATTTTTTTTGAAGTCAGCAAAAAGTGAAAGGGAGAGGAAATGGACATGAACGTATGGGGGAGGAGGAACAAAGTGTGTGTTTGTGACAGCGTACATTTTATTTATGTTTTCTCGAAGCTTTTTTTAGTGTGTGAATGATTGACGAAGAGAGAGAGAGAGAGAGAGAGAGGCTTCTGTTGCTGTGTGTGTGAAAGAGAGAGAGAGGGGGAGGGAGAGAGAGACTGATAGAGTAATTTTTCCTTTTTTTAGTTTTTCTCGGAAAAAAATTTACGCTGTCACTCTCTCTCCCTTTCTCTCTCTCAAACACACATTCCCTCTCTAGCAACACCTCTCTCTCTCTCTCTCTCTCTCTCTCTTTCAGTCAATCACACACTATGTACCGTATAGGGGGCTGTACCTCTGAAAAAACGAAACTTTGTGTATAATACGCACCCGTCAAAGAGGTTTATATTAAATCCTTGGTTTGTAAAAATATATACGGTAACCTCCTTTATTATTGCCTTCTTTATCTTTGGTATCTGTTTAATTTCATCTTTATTTCTTCTCCATAACCTGACATTGCTTTCGTCAACATGAAATTTTCTTCCGGCAGCCCTATAACCATGCTCTTCAGCATGTGATATAACTTCAAGTTTAAACATAGCTGAATAAGATCTATGAAGCATTTTATGGGCATGTAATGTATAAAATGTTTTACTGGAGATTAATGTACAGGTTTAAGTCCCACTTATAAAAAAAAACCCTAGTAAAGAACCACAGCAGTTCAAACATTTAATACTGGTATTTAATTAAGTATCTATTGTTTGCCACGGTAATGAGGCAAACTGCCAATAGAAAGAGCAGAATTAAATATTTAGCGCTCAACTATTAAGCACAATTCGCCCGTAATTAAGCCAGCAGCACCTAGTCGAACAAACACTTCCGCGCATGCGTAATACAATAATGGTGATGTTCTTAACTGTTATATGGGAATGTAAATATGTTTTCAAATTGTTTTTGTTACATGTTATTCTGTGTTCTGAATACTTTTATTTTGATAAATGTTGCTTACTGTTATGGATTATTCTTTTATGACTTCATGGCTTTCAGGCTTAGCTTAGAGTATTTTCACGCCCGATATCACAAAATGCGCCTGAATAAACATTGCCGGACAGCAAATAGAGATTTTGGGTTTTGACCTTTAAATTTTTGGGGGAATATGCGGATTATACTCGAGTTT